>NC_068446.1:29168650-29396150 GCF_023373465.1 Oncorhynchus keta | reverse complement strand
TAGAGTTCAGGGTGTCAAATCAGAGGGCCTGTTGTCCGGACCTCTGGCAGTCTCTATGGGGGCGCCACAGTGTTCAATTCTCTGACCGACTCTCTATGATGTTGCTCTTGCTGCTGGTGATTCTCTGATCCACCTCTACGCAGACAACACCATTCTGTATACTTCTGGCCCCTCCTTGGACACTGTGTTAACTAACCTCCAGACGAGCTTCAATGCCATACAACTCTCCTTCCGTGGCCTCCAACTGCTAATAAATGCAAGTAAAACTAAATGCATGCTCTTCAACCGATCGTTGCCCGCACGTCCAGCATCACTACTCTGGACGGTTCGGACTTAGGTATTTGTAGTTGTCCACATATTCTAGGTGTATGGTGAGACTAAACTCTCCTTCCAGAATCACATTCAGAATCTCCAATCCAAAATATAATCTAGAATCTGCTTCCTATTTCACAACAAAGCATCTTTCACCCATGCTGCCAAATATACCCTCGTAAAACTGACCATCCTACCAATCTTCGACAATGTCATTTACAAAATAGCCTCCAGCACTCTGCTCAACAAATTGGATGCAGTCTATCACAGTGCCATCCGTTTTGTCACCAAAGCCCCATACACTACCCGCAACTGCGACCTGTACACTCATTGGCTGGCACTCACTTCATACTCGTCACCAAACCTATTGGCTCCAGGTCATCTACAAGTTTCTGCTAGTTAAAGCCCCGCCTTATCTCAGCTCATTGGTCACCATAGCAGCACCCATCTGTAGCACGCGCTCCAGCAGTTATATCTCACTAGTCACCCCCAAAGCCAATTCTTCCTTTGGCTGCCTTTCCTTCCAGTTCTCTGCTGCCAATGACTGGAATGAACTGCAAAAATCACTGAAGCTGGAGACTCATATCTCCCTCACTAACTTTAAGTGTCAGCTGTCAGAGCAGCTCACATATTACTGCACCTGTAAATAACCCATCCAACTACCTCATCCCCATACTACATTTATTTTGCTGCTTTGCACCCCAGTATCTCTCTATTGTTGCATGTGTCAAACTGCTTTGCATTATCTTGGCCAGGTAGCAGTTGCAAATGAGAACTTGCTCTCAACTATCCTACCTGGTTAAATAAGGGTGGGAAAAAAATGACATCATCCAGGGTCCGGTTTCCCAAAAGCATCTTAAGGCTAAGTGTATCATTAGAACCTTTGTAGGCACATTGTTAAATCGCTGAATTGTTTCCCAAAACCATCATTATTAAAGTTGCACTGAAAACGCTTGTAATTTACCAACTGACTCAGACCACTCGTGGATCAGCTCAGTGCGTTAGAATTTTTGCTGTTCCGCATCACTTCATACACAGAAGATCTCTGATAAACATACAGTTGGAGTCAGAAGTTTACATAAACAAGTTAATGACCCCAATCTAAGTGTTTCAACCACTCGACAAATTTCTTGTTGACAAACTATAGTTTTGGCAAGTTGGTTAGGACATCTACTTTGTGCATGACAATTCATTTTCCCAACAATTGTTTACAGATTATTTCACTGTATCACAATTCCAGTTGGTCAGAAGTTTACATACACTAAGTTGACTGTGCCTTTAAACGGCTTGGAAAAATCCAGAAAAACGATGTCATGGCTTTAGAAGCTTCTGATAGGCTAATTGACATCATTTGAGTCAGGTGTACATGTGGATGTATTTCAAGGCCTACCTTCAAACTCAGTGCCTCTTTGCTTGACATCATGGGAAAATCTAAAGAAATCAGTCAAGACCTCAGAAAAAAATTGTAGACCTCCACAAGTCTGGTCCATCCTTGGGAGCAATTTCCAAACTCCTGAAGGTACCCGGTTCATCTGTACAAACAATAGTACGCAAGTATAAACACCATGGGACCACGCAGCCGCCATACCGCTCAGGAAGGAGACGCGTTCTGTCTCCAAGAGTTGAACGTACTTTGATGCGAAAAGTGCAAATCAATCCCAGAAGAGGAGCAAAGGACCTTGTGAAGATGCTGGAGGAAACCGGTACAAAATGATTTATATCCACAGTAAAACGAGACCCATAGACATAACCTGAAAGGCGGCTCAGCAAGGAAGAAGCCACTGCTCCAAAACCACCATAAAAAAGCCAGACTACGATTTGCAACTGCACATGGGGACAAAGATCGTACTTTTTGGAGAAATGTCCTCTGGTCTGATGAAACAAAAATAGAATTGTTTGGCCATAATGACCATCGTTATGTTTGGAGGAAAAAGGGGGAGGCTTGCAAGCCGAAGAACGCCATCCCAACCGTGAAGCACGGGGGGGGGTGCTTTGCTGCAGGAGGGACTGGTGCACTTCACAAAATAGATGGCATCATGGGGAAAGAAAATTATGTGGATATATTGAAGCAACATCTTAAGACATCAGTTAGGAAGTTAAAGCTTGGTCACAAATGGGTCTTCCAAATGGACAATGACCCCAAGCATACCTCCAAAGTTGTGGCAAAATGGCTTAAGGACAACAAAGTCAAGGTATTGGAGTGGCCATCACATAGCCCTGACCTCAATCCTATAGAACATTTGTGTGCAGAACTGAAAAAGCGTGTGCCAGCAAGGAGGCCTACAACATGATTCAGTTACATCAGCTCTGTCAGGAGGAATGGGCCAAAATTCACCCAAATTATTGTGGGAAGCTTGTGGAAGGCTACCCAAAATGTTTGATCCAAATTATACAATTTAAAAGCAATGCTACCAAATACTAATTGAGTGCATGTAAACTGACCCACTGGGAATGTGATGAAATAAAAGCTTAAATAAATAATTCTCTACTATTATTCTGACATCACATTCTTAAAATAGAGTATTTTTACTAGGATTAAATGTCAGGAATTGTGAAAAACTGAGTTTAAATGTATTTGGCTAAGGTGTATGTAAACTTCCAACTTCAACTGTATAGTCAAGCTGTTTATCCGTCTCACTCTGAACGCCGGGAACTATAACTTGGGTACTAAGTTAACTACAAATACAAAGTTCCCTATAGAGTACCACATTATAATACTAATAAAACCTAGCATCAAACAAGGAATCCAATCGTTTTTCCACCATTCATTTTTCCCATAGGGGATTTTAGAAACACTTAAAAATAAGGGCTGTGTTTCAGGTAGCCATACCCTGGAGCGACATTTTGATATCAGTGTAAATCTCTTGGACAAGGACATTTTTTTTTCTTGACAAGAGTCCATTAGGGCACTTTATAAAAAGGGTTTTATTTGGTTCTGATAGCATGTTATCCATGAGAAGTTCAATGACCACAATGGGACGTTGCATGATGGTCCCAAGGGAACATTCTCTGGGTGACCTTTGCCTAGTTCCCTGTAAGCTTCCAGGACGTAACGGAGGACCCTTTTAGGACGTTCTCAGGACTTCAACATAACTAGTCATTAGGACGTTGCATGATGTTCCCAAGGGAACGTCCCTGCAAACGAGTCATAAGGACGTCCCCGGAACGTCACAAAATGGTCAACTACTAAAGTGGTTTGTACGCTGTGTCATGGTCCCCTGGAGGTTGTCTAGTCCCTGGTATTTTCAAAGGACATTCTTGAGATGTTGTGTCATGGACCCCAGGATGTTTACAAGTTATTTAACCTCCATAAAAATTGTACTATGGTAGCCATATTGGATTTGACGGCATATTGGAATTAAGGTCAAATCCATCGTGGCCCCAAAGACAATCTGTGACTTAAATCACAAGAGTAGGGGCTAAAGTAACAAAATCCAAGGAACCTTGGACCCCTAAAAATCTAATTCTGATTTCTGAGCCCACTTGTTTTCCTTAGAGCAGATTACAATAGCCACTTCAAAATCCATGTGTACCTTTATGTATTCTTGTCAGGCAGGACCATACAGCACTGAATGAGAGCAAATTTCACTAGTCAGCTACCAAAAATCAAAGCTTACATTCATCATAAATACTCATAGTTGACATTGTATCTGTGTTTACAGGTGTATATTCCCAAGACGCATTAAGATTGTTTATGTAGGACAGACAAGTGCCTACTTGTATTACATTTGAGCAATATCAGCTCTTGCAATATTGGGTTATATGCACTTATACATTCTCAGAGGAGAAATCTGACCCCTTGTGGCTGATTGATGGAAGTCTGATGATGAACCTTGGAGGTGATGCAATATTGCAGAAACCTCAAAACAGGTCCTAGAGAGCTACTGGGCGTGCAGGTATTTGTTCCAGCTCTTCAGTAACACACCGGATTCTGCTAATCATGGCCAAGAGTGTGAAGATCATGATTTGAATCAGGTGTGATATTGATGGTCTAGAATAAAAGCAAGCACATCCAGTAGATTTCCAGGACTAGAATTGCAGAACACTGCACTGCAAAAATATGCATGTTCAACTGAAAACTCATGAGCTATATAAAACTCAATACTTGATATCCATATGTAATCCCTAAGCGCCAACATCAGTCAACTGACCACTGTTACAGCAACAGAGTCGGCATTTCGATTCATTCCCACTAAACCTGGTGTAAAAAAAATATGCTACACAATTAATTTTGCCCATGTTTACACCGATACAATCTTTCAATTTGGGAAGAGCGAGCAAGTGCACACTGGGGGCCTGGTCCCAGATCTTGCCAACTCCATTGCTCATAGTCAAGCCATGTTTGGCATGACAATGAGTGACAAGAAGATGGCAGGATAGCACAAACTGACTGGTACAGGCTACAATTTGGTTATGGTGTTGGTTACGATAAGTTCAATTTCAGTTAGTCGTTTTACAGGTCAGGAGTTTCCTTAAAACATATCCCAGGTCAGTGTACTAGGTAAGAGAGTCGTTACCAGTTCAAGCTTCTGCTTTTCTTTTTTCTGCAGCTTGTCAATGTGTTCGGAGAGATCTGGACGGTCAAAGTCTTGGTGCAGCCGCTCCTTTATCTCTAGCACCTCCTTTGAGAGGCCACAGAATGCCTGCGTTATCTCATGTACCAGCTGCCTGTAGTGGTCAAAGTCATAGTGGGGCCCTGTCCTCAAGTATGCTTCATGGCCTCTGGAGAGAAATAAACATGTTAGTCCATCTTTACCTACTTTAAGTGAACAGAAAGGCAGGAAGTGCATCTATGCATCAACTGAAAATCATGCAGGCCTACTTACTCGTCAAAAAGCCTGTACGCTTCAACCCTTTCAGCTTGAACGGCATAAAATCGATGGACCAATGCTTGAAAATCTGTGGGTACCTAGGATGGAGAGAATGGGAAGACAAAAAAATAAATACACCTGTGAGTGGTGAACAACATTAGCAAAAAAAAATGGTTAACTACACTAATAGTTTATTTTATTAGCTGGTAACAGTAGCTTGTCTCAGTTAACTTGCTAATAGCGAACTATTTTGGGGAGGTGGTGTTACACTGACATGGTTACAAAATGACTTAAGTTAAATGACTTAAATGTAAATGTAAAATGTTTTGAAGAACCTGACAACATTTTTAGCTAGCTATGTTTACTACCTAGCTAACTAACTTTATACATGTATTTTTACTGCTCTAATTACATTGGTGTAGACCATCATTGAAAATAAGAATTAGTTCTTAAACTGACTTAACAAATGAAATAAAAGGTTACACAACCAGTTTATAATAGCAATAAGGCACCTCGGGGGTTAGTAATATATGGCCAATATACCACGGCTAAGGCCTGTGTCCAGGCACTCCTCGTTGCGTCGTGAAAATAACAGCCCTTTACGGTGGTATATTGGCCATATACCACACCTCCTCGGGCCTTTGTGCTTAATTCTAACTAGCTTCTTGTCCGGTGTCGCCTGTTGTTCAGTTAACCCACACGAGACAAGTTAACGTTAGCCAGCTAACTAGCTTTCATATACAAACTGCATGTTTTTGTCACAAACAAATGTATTGCAATCAACAAACTTACCATGTCAATGTTGTTGAAAATGTCGCTGTGCAGTTTGGTTAATAAGCGAGGTGTAAAACAGTAGTGCGTATCGTTTTTGCTTTGTTCATCATGATTCAACTATTTTGAAGACAAGTAAATGTGCTTCCTGTTTATGTGCATCCTTCAATACTGTCCGATGGTACAACTAGAACCCGAAAGGTTGCTAGAAAATGTAGCATAAAAGTAACGTTAATAGTGGTCCATATTTATTGTACATAAATCTAAACGAGTTCATAAGTACATTTTGCATTTTTTATTTCAACAAACAATATTGTATATGTTGAACAAGTAACACAGGCAAGATCCTCATCCTTGGATTTGTTTCAAGCCGAACATTAACGTTGTTGTACACGCGGTTCACTTGAAAGTAAAATGGCGTCAAGAAGAGTGTCATCGGTTCCTAAAAGTCAGAAACTTACCATTGGAGATTCAAAAAGGTAGCTGAGCATGTTCTTCGTCAATGTAGAGAGCGAATCTAAGTGTATGTTTACAAAATATGAATCCAAATTGGTGCAATTTTACTGATGTAACTGTATGTGATGGTGTGATCAGCTGCTAGCTGTGTTGACACGTTACTATAAAATCTGTACAAACACGGATACGTAGCTATGTGCTGTCATTATCTTGTGGGTCTCATAATCAACTTTTAGCAGCTGCCTTTACCCTTAGGCTACGTGTGCACGTTTTTATGTTATTTTCAGTTCCAAAGCTGTGATTGAAAACAGCAAGAGCAACAACAGTGGAACTGGAAACCCCAGCAAAGCCAAAGGCAACAGCAGTGGGAATGGAAATAAAACAAAATGTAAGTTAGAAAGAACCATTTAAATGACACATGAAACCTTGTTTTACAATTATCAATGTTACAAATAACATTATAATTTTTTCAGCTGGTGGTACAATAGTGAAGTCTCGATATCTACAACCTGTTGAAAAGGCTTCTCTAACCAAGGTAGTGTTATGAGTTCATGTCAATTGCTGGTCTCTGTATTCAATTTAATACATAGTTAGTTCTCTCAAAATGAATGAACAAATGTCACCCCTGTACCTTTCCACAGAACAATTCACTCACCAATGAGTCCACCCTTGTGCCACCAAGGCCTGCCTCACCTAAACCGGTTGGTGTTAAACCACGGGTGGGGTCTCCTACAAGGCGTTCCATGGCTCCTCAGTCACTTCGCAATCCTACTCGTAAGTGCTTCCAGTGATTAGTGAGATGTTTGGCTGTACTCTACTGTGGCCAACCTGTTTATTTTTCCAATGTCTTTGACCATGTGGAGTTTAGTGTAGAGAGCCCTGAGATTATATGCGTACTTACTACTTAACACTTTTTTTATTTTCCAGCAATGATGTCCAGTGTCCTTGAGCCTTCGCAATTAGGAAGAAGTATTCTGCAATCCACAATCTTAGATGGTCACTGTCTTCGCCCTGACTTTGATGTGTCTGCCATTAAAGGTAAACTATCCTTTTATTCAGATCATGTTGATAACAAACCAACATTTGGGAATCAACAGTTAAGATGCTATGTCTCACCTATATTACAGACAAGACAGTGTTACAAAATGCAGCAGTAGAACCTGAAAGAAACGATGAACATGAAAAGAGACTCCTAGAGATGCAGACCTTCTTGTTGGCTTACCTCACAGCCAAGGTAACTATTATATTTGGTATATTTCTTAATCACATGTTTTATTGGTATTTCACCCCCTAAGGTTAACCTTTTTTTCCCTCTTTAACTACTCTGATGGTTTGGTGAATTCAGATGGAGAATAATAGCCAGAAATTGAAGGCGGAGGCAGAGGGGCATATTATAGCCGTGATGGAGGAAGAGGAGCTGCTACGGAAAGAAGTCCATGAGAAGAAGCGCCAGTACCTCCTCCTGGAGAAGAACAAGCAGCTGGACGACCTGCTCGATTTACAGGTCAGAAGTAATTTCTCTCCAAATACAGCCCAAACAAACTTTGATTGATGTAAAAACAATTTGTTATCCTGTATTTTTTTTGTGTTATCATTATGGTATGGTTGTTGATATGAATTCTAAAAATACAAATTGCTTGTTGTAATATAATCTGATCTATGATTTGATTTGGAATAATCAGACATTTTATATTTTCAGATCACAGCACTAACTCCTGTGGCTAATGCCGCCAAGCAGTTCACACAGGAATACAAGTCTTTTGCCACCGCAGTTGACACCACACGACATGAGCTACCAGTGAAGAACTTCTACATGGACGGGGATAGAATGACATTTCTGGGTTGGTATTATTCCGTTCAATTTGCCACATTACTGGAAAGTGAAGAGAAACTTGGCGTTATCTGGATTGACTTCTTATGCATAGGATCCCCCGACCCCTCCCCCCCAATGAATGTGTTTGTATACAAAAACCGTGGTTCTTACCCATTCAGATAAAGCCACTGCTAGCCTGAAGGAGAGTGAGGAAGTGTTGCTGCAGTGCACACAGGGACCTCACCGTGGCAATGAGAAATCTGCTGAGTGCCTGAGAGGGATGAAAACTGCTGCACAGGACATCAGCAAGCAGCTCTCAGGGTAAAAACATAGATTACAGTGACTTAAGACATGTCATATTTAGTTTAAGTCTTTTGAAACCATTATGAATGATCAGCTTGCTATTTGCCTGGTGTATTTGCATTCACGTATAAGGGTACGTGTTTTAAACTGGTCAAGACCAATCACTTGAAAACACTTATGTTTTCCAAAGATACGATTGACAATAAATTAATGAACATGTAGTGGGTTTGTTTTGGTGACCATAGGATTTACTTCTTCACAGGGGTTTTTCAGAGTTATTGGAGCTGTCATCATTGGTCAGTCGCCAGACGGTTCAGATTCAACAGGCCTTGGAAGAGGAGCAGCTTGGATTGACAAGAGTTCAAGAACTCTATTGCCCCAAACAGTGAAGCAGCATCGAGAACATTATGTAGAATGTACAGCCTAAAGTTCAGGAATAAGGCCCGGCCCAGGGGGTGCGGTATATGACCAATATTCCATCACTAAGGGCTGTTCTAATGCAATGCGGAGTGCCTGGATACAGCCCTTAGCCGTTGTATATTATCCATATACTACAAACCTCCAAAGTGCCTTATTGCTATTATAAACTGGTTACCAACGTAATTAGAGCAGTAAAAATAAAGGTTTTGTCATACCCGTGGTATACGGTCTGATATACCACGGCTGTCGGCCAGTCAGCATTCAGGGCTCGAACCACCCAGTTTATAATTTTTGTTAACATATACAGTAGTTACATTACTTGAATTACTGACCATGGGAATTATTTTGTGAAACTTTTTATTAAATTGTATACATCAATATTTAATAGCTGTTCAAAGACCTTATTCTTGGAATACATTTCTGTTTCCTCTAAGAGTTCATTGTAAACATTTGTGTCCATATGATGTTGCTGCAAGTATTCATTGTATCACCGTTATGCCTCTATCACACTGACAGCGTCATTACGTTTTGCTACACCAGAAGTACAGTACATTAATTTCCAATGGAACTCTGTTTGCCTTGCAGCATTGCGTTGCAGTGCGTTCTATGTGGTGCATATGTTGGAGTTATCGATTGTACAGTATGAATCAAATTGCATGCATAGACGGCATGACCGAAATAATAGCAGAAGGTGAATGTTGAACATTTTTTGCAATCATATCTAGATGATGTTGCTTAGCATTTAGAGCTATGACGGTCTAAGTGTGATTGAGGCGTTACGCCTCTGAGACCGACAGCATCACTGCATAAATATTTTTTTTACTGGATGTGTGTACAAGAAAAGTTGAAACATTCCCCTTTTGCTACTGTTTGTGTCAAGTCTAAGCATACAATTTGATGCATAAGTTTATGCACCACACAGAACGCACTGCCTCTGCAACACAATGCTGTAAGGCAAATGCAGTGTTCTATTGGAAATTTAATGTACTTCTGGTATACCAAAACGCAATGACGCTGTCGGTCGGCTTATTTCACATGCTAGTCGGAAACTTGACATTTTCGACTCGTTAAACGCGGCACGTGTATAACTACAGTTAGCAAGTAAACGACTGGTACGTGAGCGCAGCAATGTTTGTTGCAAAACATCAGTTTGCCAGATGTGGGCTGTCCATACCACCCTCTGTAGCGCCATGCGATCGAGGACAATGCTATTGCCACACCAGTGATGCAGTCAGTTGAAATGCTCTCAATAGTGCAGCTGTACAACCTTTTGAGGACTTGGGGGCCAAACTTTTTCAACCTCCTGAGGTGGAAGAGGCGCTACCGCGCCGCCTTCACGACTGCACGTGTGTTTGGACCATTTTAAGTGTTTAGTGATACGGACACCAAGGAACTTGAACCTCTCGACCTGCTCCACTGTGGCCCCGTCGATGTGGATGGGGGTTTGCTCGCCCCCCTTTCCTGTAGTCCACGATCAGTTCCTTGGTCTTACATTGAGGGAGAGGTTGTTCTAGCACCACACTGCCAGGTCACTGACCTTCTCTCTGTAAGCTGAGTCATCATCACCGGTGAGCAGGCCTATCACCGTCGTGTCGTCAGCAAACTTGATGGTGTTGGAGTCGTGGGTGGCCATGCAGTCATGGAACAGGAAGTACAGGAGGGGACTAAGCACACACCCCTGTGTTGAGGGTCAGCGTGGCGGAGGTGATGTTGCCTAAACACATAGATGCAAGACAACCTGGGTGGGTCCTAGCTAGTTTTTTTGACTAGTAAAAGACACTGAATAGGTAGATAATTGCAGTGTTCATTCAGATATCTGACATACAGAGCACACCTCTTACAATTATATTTATAACAAAAACAAACGTACATATTTCACAGCAAAGAAAGAACGGGGGAGAGACAGGTAGGCATGTAGGCCACCAGGCAGACAGTCAGAACCATGCATCGGGAATGTCAAGAGGTTGGCTAAAGCTATCACAACACTGTATTTCACAATTTATTGGAGTGCAATGTCTCATGCAATTTCACTAAAATAGGGGCAATCATTGAGTAGGCTGAGCTATTCTACACTCAACAGACTGAAGACCAAACACACTAGTGTGTTTCATAGCAAAGAAAAAGAGGAGCAGGTGAGGGAGAGAGGATCTGGGCAGGTAGAGAGACAGTCAGTACCATGCGCATAGGCTACAGTGCATTTGGAAAGTATTCAAACCCCTTGACTTTTACATAACCTGATATTTTACATTTACATAAGTATTCAGACCTTTTACTCAGTACTTTGTTGAAGCACATTTGGCACTGATTACAGCCTCAAGTCTTCTTGGGTATGACGCTACAGGCTTGGCACACCAATTTGGGCAGTTTCTCCTATTCTTCTCTGCAGAGCCTCTCAAGCTCTGTCAGGTTGGATGGGGAGCGTCACTGCACACCTATTTTCAGGTCTCTCCAGAGATGTTTGAATGGGTTCAAGTCCGGGCTCTGGCTGGGCCACTCAAGAACATTCAGAGACTTGTCTCGAAGTCACTCCTCCGTTGTCTTGGCTGTGTGCTTAGGGTCGTTGTCCTGTTGGAAGGTAAACCTTCGCCCCCAGTCTGAGGTCCTAAGCGCTATGGAGCAGGTTTTCATCAAGGATCTCTCTGTACTTTGCTCTGTTCATCTTTGCCTCGATCCTGACTCGTCTCCCAGTCTCTGCCACTGAAAAACATCCCCACAGCATGATGCTGCCACCACCATGCTCCTCCATAGGGATGGTACCAGGTTTCCTCCAGATGTAACGCTTGGAGTTCAAGCCAGAGTTGAATCTTGGTTTCATCAGACCAGCGAATCTTGTTTATCATGGTCTTGAGAGTCTTTAGGTGCCTTTTGGCAAACTCCAAGCGGGCTGTCATGTGCCTTTTACTGAGGAGTGGCTTCCGTCTGGACACTCTACCATAAAGGCCTGATTGGTGGAGTGTTGCAGAGACGGTTATCTTTCTGGAAGGTTCTCCCATCACAGAGGAACTGTAGAGCTCTGTCAGTGACCATTGGGTTCTTGGTCACCCCCCTGACCAAGGCCCTTCTCCCCTGATTGCTCAGTTCTTCCATTTTAAAGAATGATGGAGGCCACTGTGTTCTTGGGGACCTTCAATGCTGCTGATATGTTTTGGTACCCTTCCCCAGATCTGTGCCTCGACACAATCCTTTCTCTGAGCTCTCCTGAAAATTCCTTCCACCTCATGGCTTGGTTTATGCTCTGACATGCACTGTCAACTGTCAAATCGCGAAATGCATCAGTTTAATTAGGCCTAAATGTGCAATAAAAAGTATTGCCTATAGCTTATTTAATTAAACCCTGGCTGGCTGTTGGTTTCTTAGGTCAGGCCTCTCCAAACCTGTTCCTGGAGAGCTATACATTCCTGTAGGGTTTCGCTCCAACTCCAGTTGTACCTCACTTGATTCAGTTTATCAACCAGCTAATTATTAAATCGAATGCGCTATCGAATGCGAGATGTGGGCTGTCCATAATCGAATGCGACTAGGATTGGAGTGAAAAACTACAGGTTGGTAGCTCTCCACAAACAGGGTTGGAGAGCCCTGTCCTAGGCAATAGATCGCAAAGCAGCATCCCCGCTAAACTTTTAAAAAATGGCATGTTCACTTTCTCGTCCATAAACACAGCCAAGTGCAAATCAGCATGATGTCGGGCTTTTTTTTTATTTTATTAGGAAGGACGTCTACCATGGATGGATCGCTACAGTAATGATTATGATCACACTTCATTAACTTAAATATTAGGTGGAAGGGAGACCTATACATTTGGCAGTCAAACACGAGTTATCAGTGTAGCCTAATATCGCCTAGACATGACGTTGAAATATCTCCACGCCTTCAATAAAAACCTCCAGGCTTCCGTCGTAACAGTCTATTCAGTTGGGGGAAAAATAATTTGTAACAGTTTGTAACAACGTATCCTTTGTGAATCGTCCTCTGGAATAACGCACATGCTTGGATAATAATGACAAAACCAACGTCTCTAGTTATACCCGTACGAATAGGGAAATAATGTGTCAAAGAATAGGCTTATCTGCATAGAGTGCGCCGCATCATCCCATGAGATCTGTCAAGCCTGCACACAGCAGAAATATCACTGAAATATTCTAGTTCCTACACATCACCTTCTGTATTCAAACAAAATAGACCTTTTATAGCCAAATGGCCAGCATCATGCTCATGTCAGTCCTGTAGAACGCTAATGTAGTCTTCCTAGTACGACTCAGCAATAATGATGAGGTGCTGTGTATGTGTGCGCACATTCGTTTCGAGCAAGAGTCGACTCCTTTCATTCCAATCAAAGGAGTGGGAGTCGACTCCAAAATTCGTGCACCACTAGTTTTTATAGGCATGAGTCCATAAACGTTTCAAATTGACTGCCAATATGCCAACATTCCATTCAAACACTTCAGTCTATCTAGACAAGTTGTAAATGCAACAACTGATATTGTATCATATAATAGCACTCACAGCTTTCCAATAAATCTGATACATTTGTATAAAACCTGTATAAACTATTTATAATCATATGACAATATTTTAGTTCGTCTATAATTCCATTCCCCAATTTCTGATACATCACATGCCTTACTTTTATTTTACTGCATACAGTTCATATAAGGGAATCCGTCTATTTAAATAAATAAATAATGCCCTAATCTGTGGATTTCAAATGAATGCGCAGGGGTGCAGCCATGGGTGGGCCTGAGAGAGGCCACTGGGGACCCAGGCCCAGCCAATCAGAATGAGTTTTTCCCCACAAAAGGGCTTTCTTACAGACAGTAATACTCCTCAAATCCCACATGTGAAGGAGCCGGAAGTGGAGGTCCTGGGCTGGCGTGGTTACACTTGTGAATTGTGTAAAGCTCCGATCGAGTGTATGGAAGTATGCAAGTGCTCATTCAGGGGAGATGAGTGTACCGATTTCTATTACAGTTGTCAGTGCTGACAGTTTGCCACTTGAGGGGGCCAAAGGTTTATCTGAGCAGTAGGAACACTCCACAAGCATTGAAACCCAGATTATGAATTTGACAGGTTAATTCGAAAGAACCTGCTATTTATTCTAACACTATTCCTTATTACACATCCCCATGTTAAGAGGTTTTCCCATGCAATATTGCATGCAAACAACGTTAAATTAAATTAATAGTTGGCTCTATTATTTCAGATTAATCAAAGATCACGCCTGGGTTAATTAGGCTGCTAAGTAAACTGAACACTGATTCGTACAAAATGTAATGCCAACTGCCAGGAGATCTTACTCTTGACTAGACATTCACCTGATGGAAAGGAGTTTAGCTGTATTTGTATTGGCGTTAAGGCCACCGAGGCCAGGGCAATGAGTGACTTGTCTGAACTGTTGAGTCTGCATGAACTAGGCTACTAGGAGCAGTTCTGACTCGCACCAACAGGAACAAAAGCTTTGAAAAGCAGGAACAAAAGCTTTGGAACTTCAAAGAGGCGAAGAGGCACAGTTGGAGAGGAGAAGGAAAGCAGGCCAATAAATTGATAAACATGATCTAACATCTCTTTTCTGTGTGCGACATTTGGGGGGGGTGGGAGGACACTAATAATCTGTAATGCTGAAATATGAGAGAACGGAATTGAGGCAGATGAATAAAGCTTTTGCTTGCTTTATTCATCTGCCTCAATTCCGTTCTCTCATATTTCAGCAATGAGGACTATGCGCATTGAGGTCTGCAGAAGTACTTAAAGTAAAATACTTTAAAGTACTACTTAAGTCTTTTTAATGTGGTATCTGTACTTTACTACTTATATTTTTGAGAATTTTTTACTTTTACTTTACGAAATTCCTAAAGAAAATAATGTACTTTTTCCCTGACACCCAAAAGTTACATTTTGAATGCTTAGCAGGACAGGAAAATAATGGTCTAATTCACACACTTATCAAGAGAACATGCCTGGTCATCCCTACTGCCTCTGATCTGGCGGACTCACTAAACACATGCTTCGTTTGTAAATCATGTCTGAGAGTTAGAGTGCCCCTGGCTATCCGTAAATTTAAAAACCTAGAAAATATGGCCGTCTGCTTTGCTTAAAATAAGGAATTTGAAATAATTTATCCTTGTACTTTTACTTTTGATACTTTTACTAAAGTATACTTTTACTGGGTTACTTTTACTTGAGTCATTTTCTATTGAGGTATCTTTACTTTTACCCAAGTATAACAACTGGGTACTTTTTACACCACTGGAACAAAGCCAATTGCCCCAAAACGGAATTTCTCGAAGTGGGATGATAACTTGATCCTCGCTTGCCGATTCGAGGCAAAAATTGGCGCCCACACATCAGTGCTTCAATGGATAGGCTACGTAAGAATGATAGGCTGTTCGAAGCTACTGTACATTTGAAGATTTGAGAAAAAGTTCAAGTCTGAACTCTTGAGAGCGACTTTATAACCCACCCCACGGGAAACTGAATGTAGGCTACTATTGAAAATGTTGAGGTCCTACTGGACAGCGTTGAGTCTGTCGTGGACTTTATTCATCTGCAGAAGTTATGCACAAGAAAGACAGTAAGTGGTTGACCTAATTTTATTGTAAATTAACATGTTGCCATTTTTACTGTAATAAGCAAAACCACCATGCTTCACCTCTGTTCACACCAAGTTTAACAGACCAAACACTGCCTAGTGTGTTACTTTTACAAATAGCATTGTTTTGTATTTCTATCGTTTTTTATCATTAACGAGAAGCTGCATTTTGCATTTAAGGAATGAATACTGGGTTGTTGGAATGACATGCATTTATCAAGGGTGTTTGTTCGTTATTCCATGAATGTGAAACAATGTATTAAACTCACTTTACATGTTCAGAGCCCTAGTTGCGATTGGTTTGATGGTGCTATCCGACCGTTTTCACTTTGAGTTTAAACATTAAGTCGTTTGTATATAGGTCCCTATGACTGCTCTTCTACTGCAAGACGTGTTTTAGAGCTCATTTACAAAAAGATCGTCAGATATGCAACTTTTCTGTTTACATTAGCCTTGGATGTGTTTTCACTAGTTACCGCAGCCACAAGTCAAAATAGGCTATATCCTAAAAATTAATGAAAACAATTAGCTCTTTTTTTGAAAGGTTAGGTTAGACAAAATGTTAGCAGTGTGTTAGTCAGTGCTAGACTTGGACTGAAATAGGTTCCGGTACACATTTTCGGTGCCAGTACCGTTTATATTTAGGTGCAGGAACTCCACAATACTTTTGAGCTAATATTCTATAAAACGAAAAGTCGCTCAAGCAGTTGATCATTTGAGGTGCCGGTACTCCGCTCCAGTGAGCTCCTGCCCAAGTCGAGCACTGGAATTTAGAGTTAAGGTTAGTTTTAAAATGTGATTTTAAAAAGATAAATTGAAAATAATTATGACTTTGTGGCTATGGTAACTAGTGACGATCCTTGTATATGGTGCGGCTAAAAACTCATTCCTGCTTCATTTGAGTGCAGCAGTAAGCATACCGTAAATACCATAGTAAAAAGACAAACAAAATAAGGATAGAAATTCTAACTATACAGGAGCTTCTCATTTTTAAACAATTTAAAGGTGCAATGATTCACAAACGTGTGGGTATTTTAAGCCTTTAACTTTCAATTATTGGTATTGAGTTAATTATCTCAGGGACATCTCTATGTATTGGCCAATGACAGGCTTTGAAGCCACTGGTCGGCCATATTGGCACTACTCAGAAAAAGAAGTCCTCCAAATCAAAGTTTATTGGTAGTGTACATAATTAAGCATTTTTCTCTGCACCCTCTACAACATCTGCTTATGTTACTAGCTCCTCACAATGCTGTATAATGTCAAACAAGTACACACATAATAAAACAATGTACTTAAATAAATCTAAGAAATAAAGAAATGTTGGAAATTGTCCAATTATCAACCTAAATAGCACTGTAACAGTAATCTAAATGTAATCTATACGTACAGTGCATTCGGAAAGTATTCAGACCCTATTTACTTTTTCCACATTTTGTTACATTACAGCCTTATTATAAAATGTATTACATGTTTTTTACTCATCAATCTACACACAATAGCCCATAATGACAAAGTGAAAAAAAGGTTGAGAAATTTCTGCATATTTATTACAAATAAAAAACAAAAATACCTTATTTACATATGTATTCAGACCCTTTACTATGAGACTCGAAAATGAGCTCAGGTGCATCCTGTTTCCATTGATCGTTCTTGAGATGTTTTTAGAACTTGATTGGAGTCCACCTGTGGTAAATTTAATTGATTGGACATGATTTGGAAAGGCACAAGCCTGTCTATATAAGGTCCCATATTTGACAGTGCATGTCAGAGCAAAAACAAAGCTTTGAGGTTGAAGGAATTGTCCGTAGAGCTAAGACAGGACTGTGTCAAAGCACAGATCTGGGGAAGGGTACCAAAACATTTCAGCAGCATTGAAGGTCCCTAAGAACACAGTGGCCTCCATCATTCTTAAATGGAAGAAGTTTGGAACCACCAAGACTCTTCCTAGAGCTGGCCGTCTGGCCAAACTAAGCAATAAAGGTAGAAGGGCCTTGGTCAGGGAGGTGACCAAGCATCCGATGGTCACTCTGACAGAGCTCCAGAGATCCTCTGTGAAGATGGGAGAACCTTCCATAAGGACAACCATCTCTGCAGCCGTCCACCAATCAGGCCTTTATGGTAGATGGCCAGACAGACGCCACTCCTTAGTAAAGGCACATGACAGACTGCTTGGAGTTTGCCAAAAGGCACCTAAAGGATTCTCAGACCATGAGAAACAGGATTCTCTGGTCTGATGAGACCAAGATTGAACTCTTTGGCCTGAATGCCAAGCGTCACATCTGGAGAAAACCTGGCACCATCCCTGAAGCATGGTGGTGGCAGCATCATGCTGTGGGGATGTTTTTCAGTGACAGGGACTGGGAGATTAGTCAGGATCGAGGCAAAGACGAACGGAGCAAAGAACAGAGAGATCCTTGATGAAAACCTGCTCCAGAGCACTCAGGACTTCAGACTGGGGTGAAGGTTCACCTTCCAACAGAACAACGACCCTAAGCACAGGCTCCCCATACAACCTGACAAAGCTTGAAAGGAACTGCAGAGAAAAATGGGAGAAACTCCCCAAATACAGGTGTGCGACGCTTGTGGCGTCATACCCAAGAAGATTCAAGGCTGTAATCTCTGCCAAAGGTGTTTGAACAAAGTACAGAGTAAAGGGTCTGAATATAAATGTGATATTTCAGTTTTTTATTTTTCATACATTTGCAAAAATGTATTATAACCTGTTTTGGCTTCATTATGGGGTATTGTGTTTAGATTGATGAAGGAAAAAAAAATGTAATTAATTTTACAATAAGGTGTAATGAACACGATGAGAGACAGGGAGCTGGTTTCAAGCGCAGGGCGCAGCAGGTGTTTATTTGTACAGGACCACAGGAGGAGGCAGAAGGTCATACACAGGGGGTCCAAAAAGGCAACAGTACAGGCAGGGAAAAGTTTAGTAACGTTGTCCGGGAGATCAGGCAATAGGTTGATAACAGGAAATCCGATAGGCTAAAGTACAGTCAGGGAAAAAGCAAAAGGCTTCATTAGTGAGACAGGTAAAAAGTCATACACGGGAGGATTAAATTACGGGAAAAACAGAGCTCCGAAAAGAAGTGTGTCACAAAACAAACAATACCTCACAATGATGGGGTGAACGGCTCAGACACAAGAGGTATGTGGCAGGGTCAATCACGGATTACAAAAAGAAAACCAGCCCCATCGTGGACCAGGATGTCTTGCTCCCAATCAGACTAAACAACTGTCTTTGCTCGCTTTGAGGACAATACAGTGCCACTGACACGGCCCGCTACCAAAACCTGCGTACTCTCCTTCACTGCAGCCGACATGAGTAAAACATTTAAACGTGTTAACCCTCGCAAGGCTGCAGGGCTAGACGGCTTCCCCAGCCGCGTCCTCAGAGCATGCGCTGACCAGCTGGCTGTTGTGTTTACGGACATATTCAATCAATCCTTATCCCAGTATGCTGTTCCCACATGCTTCAAGAGGGCCACCATTGTTCCTGTTCCCAAGAAAGCTAAGGTAACTGAGCTAAACGACTACCGCCCGTAGCACTCACTTCCGTCATCATGAAGTGCTTTGAGAGACTAGTCAAGGACCATATCACCTCCACCCTACCTGACACCCTAGACCCACTCCAATTTGCTTACCGCCCCAATAGGTCCACAGACGATGCAATCGCAACCACACTGCACACTGCCCTAACCCATCTGGACAAGAGGAATACCTATGTGAGAATGCAGTTCATTGACTACAGCTCAGCATTTAACACCATAGTACCCTCCAAACTCGTCATCAAGCTCCCTGGACCCTGGGTCTCGACCCGCCCTGTGCAACTGGGTACTGGACTTCCTGACGGGCCGCACCCAGGTGGTGAGGGTAGGTAACAACATCTCCACCCCACTGATCCTCAACACTGGGGCCCCACAAGGGTGTGTTCTGAGCCCTCTCCTGAACTCCCTGTTCACCCACGACTGCGTGGCCATGCACGCCTCCAACTCAATCATCAAGTTTGCAGACAACACTACAGTGGTAGGCTTGATTACCAACAATGACAAGACAGGGAGGAGGTGAGGGCCCTCGGAGTGTGGTGTCAGGAAAATAACCTCACACTCAACGTCAACAAAACAAAGGAGATGATTGTGGACTTCAGGAAACAGCAGAGGGAGCACCCCCCTATACACATCGACGGGACAGTAGTGGAGAGGGTAGTAAGTTTTAAGTTCCTCTGCGTACACATCACGGACAAACTGAATTGGTCCACCCACACAGACAGCGTGGTGAAGAAGGCGCAGCAGCGCTGAAGAGGCTGAAGATATTTGGCTTGTCACCAAAAGCACTCACAAACCTTTACAGATGCACACCGACTTATCACCGCCTGGTACGGCAACTGCTCCGCCCACAACCGTAAGGCTATCCAGAGGGTAGTGAGTTCTGCTAAACGCATCACCAGGGGCAAACTACCTGCCCTCCAGGACACCTACACCACCCAATGTCACAGGAAGGCCATAAAGATCATCAAGAACAACAACCACCCGAGCCACTGCCTGTCTACCCCGCTATTATCCAGAAGGCTAGGTCAGTACAGGTGCATCAAAGCAGGGACCGAGAGACTGATAAACAGCTTCTATCTCAAGGCCATCAGACTGTTAAACAGCCACCACTAACATTGAATGGCTGCTGCCAACATACTGACTCAACTCCAGCCACTTTAATATTGGAAAAATTCATGTAAAACATTTATCACTAGCCACTTTAAACAATGCCACTTAATATAATGTTTACATACCCTACATTACTCATCTGATATGTATATACTGTACTCTATACCATCTACTGCATCTTGCCATCTTTATGTAATACATGTATCACTAGCCACTTTAAACAATGCCACTTTTATGTTTACATACCCTACATTACTCATCTCATATGTATATACTGTACTCTATACCATCTACTGCATCATGCCTATGCCGTTCTGTACCATCACTCATTCATATATCTTTATGTACATATTCTTTATCCCTTTACACTTGTGTGTATAAGGTAGTTGTTGTGAAATTGTTTGGTTAGATTACTCGTTGGTTATTACTGCATTGTCGGAACTAGAAGCACAAGCATTTCGCTACACTCGCATTAACATCTGCTAACCATGTGTATGTGACAAATAAAGTTTGATTTGATTTGATTTGCAATTAACTGAATGATCTGGTGTGTGATAATGACATACAGGTGTGTGAACAGGTGATCAGAATTCAGGTGATTGGGATCTGGAGAGTGAGCTGCGTTCAGGGGATCTAGGTGTTTGAGAGTGTGAGTTGGAAGCAGACGTTACATAAGGCTGTAACGTAACAAAATGTGGAAAAAGTCAAGGGGTATAAATACTTTCCGAATGCACTATATGTATGTGAATGGTAAAGTTGTGAAAAGCAGTAGTTATATAGGATGATCCATGACTACAATACAGTATATAGATATAAAGTGGGTAAAACAGTAAACATTATTAAAGGGACCAGTGTTCAATGACTCCATAGGAATTAATTTAATTCTACAGTATTTCAATGAAATGTTTCAAGGACAAAATGACAGGTATATAAGTACTTTTGTTGTTGCCGTGGAACAGTAACATTAGTACTTTTACTTTAAGGTAAATGTTTTAATGTGTTTTTTTTATGTTTCTGTTTATGTTTACCTAACATAATATAATTTAAGTATTATGTGTCTGTAATAAAATAAACATGGCAAAAACAAATGTAGACATAAAAATTACTTTTTGCTTACAAAATATTTTTACGCTGGGGAAGTGCCGCGATGGAGCTGTGTTGGCTTCAAAATAGAGCCCCCTGTCAGTCATCTAGTGTATATATAAAATCATTAGGTGTGGGAGAGCCATTGACTTTACACTACTGCTCAGAGGGGGCTACGTAGTGTATTTTTTATTTTACCTTTATTTAACTAGGCAAGTCAGTTAAGAACTAGGAACTGTGGGTTAACTGCCTGTTCAGGGGCAGAACAACAGATTTGTACCTTGTCAGCTCGGGGGTTTGAACTTGCAACCTTCTGATTAGTAGTACAACGCTCTAACCACTGCCATATATGTCACCCACCGTACTTCCGGTGGTGCTTCCTGCTTTCATTTTTGCTTGTAAGCCGGAATCAGGAGGATAGAATTATGGTCAGATTTGCCAAATGGAGGGCGATGGAGAGCTTTGTACTCGTCTCTGTGTGTGGAGTAAAGGTAGCCTAGAATTTTTTTTCTCTCTGGTTGCACATTTAACATGCTGATAGAAATGAGGTAAAACTGATTTAAGTTTCCCTGCATTAAAGTCCCCGGCCACTAGGAGCACCACCTCTGGGTGAGCATTTTCCTGTTTGTTTATGGGGGTATACAGCTCATTGAGTGTGGTTTTAGTGCCATCATCGGTCTGTGGTGGTTTGTAGACAGCTACGAAAAATACAGATGAAAACTCTCTAGGCGGATAGTGTGGTCTACAGTTTATCATGAGATACTCTACCTCAGGCAAACAAAACCTTGAGACTCCCTTAGATATTGTGCATCAGCTGTATGCATAGGCCCCCGCCCCGTGTCTTACCAAAGGCTGCTGTTCCATCCTGCCGGTAGAGTGTATAAACCTCCAGCTGTATGTTGTTAACATCTTCGTTCAGCCACGACTTGGTGAAACATAAGAAATTACAGTTTTTAATGTCCCGTTGGTAGGATATACGTGCTTTCAGTTTGTCCCATTTATTTTCCAGCGATTGAACGTTAGCTAGCAGGATGGAAGACAAAGGCAGATTAGCCACTTGTCGCCTGATCCTCACAAGGCTCCCTGATATTTTTCCGCAAAATCTCAGTTTTCTTCTCCAGCCTATGACAGGGATCTGGACCTGATCAGGTGTCTGTAATATATCCCCCCCGTCCGACTCATTGAAGAAAAACTCTTAGTCTAATCTGAGGTGAGTAATCTCAGTTCTGATGTCCAGAAGCTCTTTTCGGTTTTAAGAGATTGTAGCAGCAACATTATGTACAAAAGAAGTTACGAACAACGCGAAAAAACAAACCAAATAGCATCCCTGGCCCCATTACTGCCTCACACCTGTATTTGGGGAGTTTCTCCCATTCTTGTCTGCAGATCCTCTCAAGCTCTGTCAGGTTGCATGGGGAGCGTCGCTGCACAGCTATTTTCATGTCTCTCCAGTGATGTTCGATCGGGTTCAAGTCCGGGCTCTGGCTCAAGAACATTCAGAGACTTGTCCCGAAGCCACTCCTGTGTTGTCTTGGCTGTGTGCTTAGGGTCGTTGTCCTGTTGGAAGGGGAACCTTCGCCCCGGTCTGAGCGCTCTGGAGCAGATTTTCATCAAGGATCTCTCTGTTCTTTGCTCCGTTCATCTTTCCCTCGATTCTGACGAGTCTCTCAGTCCCTGCTGCTGAAAAACATCCCCACAGCATGATGCTGCCACCACCATGCTTCACCGTAGGGATGGTGCCAGGTGTCTTCCAGACATAACGCTTGGTATTCAGGCCAAAGAGTTCAATCTTGGTTTAATCTGAACAGAGAATCTTTTTTCTCATGGTCTGAGAGTCTTTGGGTGCCTTTTGGCAACTCCAAGCAGACTGTCATGTGCCTTTTTCTGAGGAGTGTCTTTCGTCTGGCCACTCTACCATAAAGGCCTGATTGGTGGATTGCTGCAGAGATGGTTGTCCTTATGGAAGGTTCTCCCATCTCCACAGAGGATCTCTGGAGCTCTGTCAGTGACCATCGGGTGCTTGGTCACCTCCCTGACCAAGGCCCTTCTACCATTATTGCCTAGTTTGGCCTTGACGGCCAGCTCTAGGAAGAGTCTTGGTGGTTCCAAACTTCTTCCATTTAAGAATGATGGAGGCCACTGTGTTCTTGGGGACCTTCAATGCTGCTGAAATGTTTTGCTACCTTTCCCCAGTACTGTACCATCAAAACAATCCTGTCTCAGAGTTCTACGGACAATTCCTTCAACCTCATGGCTTGGTTTTTGCTCTGACATGCACTGTCAACTCTGAGACCTTATATAGACAGGTGTGCGCCTTCCCAAATCATGTCCAATCAATTGAATTTACAACAGGTGGACTCCAATCCAGTTGTAGAAACATCTCAAGGATGGTTAATGGGAACAGGATGCACCTGAGCTAAATTTTGAGTCTCATAGCAAAGGGTCTGAATTCTTATGTAAATAAAGTATTCATTTTTTTATTTGTAATAAATTAGCAAACATTTCCAAAAACCTTTTTTTGCTTTATCATTGTGGGGTATTGTGTGTAGATTGACGAGGGAAACATTTATTAAGGCTGTAAACGTAACAAAATGTGGAAAAAGTCAAGGGGTCTGAATACTTTCCAAATGCACTGTAGTGTGGGAGACATCTTTTAAATAGAGATTTGAATCTAGATCCGTCTCTTTACACTACACACGTATCTCTCCTGGACCTAGTTTGTGCTGTCAAAGTGATGTAGTGTGAAGAGGCCCTAAGGATGCTATCTGTCGGGCTGCTGTCAACAGTATTCCAGAGACTAACTGTGGAGAAGTCTGCTGTGTTAATAATTTCAAAGGGTTACAAGCTGTGCTGCCAAATGCTCCAGAGGGGAGCCCAGCCCACCACACCATTGAGATCGCTATGGGACTAATACCAGCTTTCCTAACAAAAGAACGTCAGTCCTCAAGCACTTGAGACTGAGCTCTGAGGAGGCATGCAGAAACCACTGTGACGTTCAATGCATCATTAAAATAAGGTCCTCAGCACCTGACGCAAGCTTATCAAAAAGCTGCTTGAACTTGCTGCAGATCAAACATTGAGAGTCATTTTCCTCCTATTATCTTTCTATTCCCAAAGCCCCATTTTCCAAGGGATTTTCTCATGACTCTGTGTGACTTAGATTGCCTCTGGCCCCCAAGCACTGTAATGTTAACCACCTGATCTGATACTAAGACATACAATTGGGATGGTGGATTCAATGCTCATTCTAATTTGGTTGATATTGAGGAAAGTTTAAAATGGGAGCTCCCATGTCTGGAAAACAAACTATCATACCTGAATGACACAGATTACTTTTTGAAAATGTTTTTGTTAATTTTAACTCGTGAAAAAAGGGAAATAAGCATGTAATATTGCAGTAGTAACAGTCATGTAATAGTTTGATTAAAGTTCCATATGGAACCTTAGTATGACTCCAAACTAAGGTCAGTGAACTTCTGGAACTCTTTAAAATGCAACTGCCAGTGAACCCCTTGCGCCGCTCTCATTTATGGTGGTCCTCTGCCAACCAGTTGTAAAAATGTAATTGTACTTTCAGAATGTTTTATGTACTTCTGCGGATGACCTTTGGCCTCCGACCCTTCTGACAGCCGTCTTTCCTCGACTAAATGTCAGAGTTGACTGTTTTTAATCTTGGTCATTGTGTTTAAAAAACAACTAGGTTACATCAGAAGTGGTGCCAGACCACACAACTAGAACACTAGAGCAGAGCTCTTTTGGCTGACAGGTACTGTGTCCCTACTATCCTCGCAATTAAACCTGATCTCACTTTGCAAATCCCTTGAGGACTCTGTGTGTGTGTGTGTGTATATAGATACTGTCTTGTGTAACATCATAAACAGCCATATTTGGAGGCCAGGAGGGTGAAGTTGGGGCCGCTGGTGTGTTGATATTGGGTGTTGCTGCTTGCTCTAAGCATACTGGAATAAGAATGATCTACCTATCAGAAAATGGAGAAAGAAACCACCAAACACCAAATTTGTGAACCCCTGGCTGAACGTTTCTACGATGCCCTGTCTGTTGACCAACACCCCTCTCATTCCTGGACACTAGGGGTTACCTAATCGCTGCTCCCTCAGTGTTCCGTGCTGGTGTGGAGGAGGCTTTGAGTGTCACAATCTTCAACGCTGTGGAGGAGACGCACGTCCAGGTCCAGCTCTCTGTGAAGGGTGAGACAGTGGCGTACAGCCAAGGCACAGTGCTAGGTGAGGACCACCCCCCCACACACACAAGCTAACATAGGAGCACACACCACCATTTCTTACACTGAGAGTGCACACACACTTCCAGGGGAACACACAGCATGAGGCTGATTGACCTGTCGGGTACAGTGTATACTTCTGACCCCACAGGGCCCTTAACGGATGTCGCGTTCGATATGGGGTTTATTGTTAAGCCTGGCTATTGTGTATCTATGTGGGATTTGTTTGACAGCAGTACAAATAGATGGGACTTCAGCGCTTCATTGAAAGAGCCTGCAGCTGTATCTCCTGCAGAGAGTGCATCACTCCAGTTCCACTGGTCTTTCTTTACTCAAAATTGGCTTTATCGTAAAGATTCATGATGTTTCCTTTTCACGGTTAGGCGTAAGGTATGCAGTGTGGTTATGGTTTGGTTTAAAATCAGAATTTATTAATAGAAATTGTAGAAATAGGTGGGGTTAAGCCATAATTATTCATCTGTGGCTGTGGTAACTAGTGACGACCCCTTGATTGGCCAGAGATTCAACAGAACTGTTTATTGTGATGTATCAAAGGTTTAACCAGGCAGTATATAACTATGGTTCTTGATTACTGTAAACTGCAAGGACGGAAACCAGTATACACTGTGGCACTCAAGGCCCGGTGTTGACACAAGTTAATGTTCCTTGATCAAACCACACAATCACAAGAACTCAAATCATTTTGATCGGAATATTTTGCCTTGTTTTGTGTGATTTTTATTCATTTTTTTCCATTTCAGACAAAGGCACAATCAAATTAAAGGTGAGAGCGACGTCATTGTGTTCAACGGCATTTCTGTCTATCGTTTGTTAATTGTTTTTTTTATCTTTGTTGTGTAGTGTTGTGAATAAAAACATAATTGTTGTTTCAAGAGTGTAAAATGGTTGTGGCTCCAGCTGCACAGTAGTGAGATCCCAGTCAGTTTGTCCATATTCCACAGATGACATGCAAAACAAAACTAACATCATTTGTATGTGAACATCTGCCTTTTTGCACATTCATTTGGAATAAGGTAATAGCCTCAAATATAATATGCAACAGCTGTTGATGTGCATGTAAGGGTCTGCAGGCCCCAAAGGCTGGAATGGATCAATCCAACATTCACGACTTGATTCCTCCACTCCTCTAACCCCCAACCCTGTCTTTATCAAATATAGTCTCGTATTGTCCACTGTGGTTGGTAGGCACTTTAGCAAGGGGTTTGACACGGGTCTGTGTGGTGTTGTGTTAGGTACCGCATTCCTGAAGATATATGTGCCCTTCCTGGTTTCAGGTCCCTCGTGGTCTGAGAGGTCAGGCCCATCTGAAGGTGTGGGGGAATCGCCACATCACTGAGCGGGGGTATATCTTCCACAACTACACCACTGTCACTGTGGACAGCAAGGGCACAGCCGTCTTCATCCAGACGGATAAGCCAGTCTACAAGCCCAAACACAAAGGTCTCAGCCTTCCAGGCCCTTCCAGTAGCAGCCATTGTCCTACTCATAAACCTCTGTAGATAGATTTATTCATCGGCCATTGTGTGTTGTAAGAAGCCAGTCTTAATAGCAGCCCAGGAGAAAGCTAATGACATGACATGGATTGTTTATTGCACTCTACATTAGAAATGCATTGAAATGGGTAATAATCTGTGCCTCTCTCAATCCAGTGCTCATCAATGTGTACTCTGTCACTCCGGATCTGAGGCCAGCCAATGACAAGGTAATGCACCCAGTCTCTCACATCAAAGCCAAGACATCACACCCACTTACAGGGAATTAATGAGATGTGAAATATGAGAATCAGGTGTGTTGATCTAATGTTTATCAGTGGGCCTTGATTCCAAGCAGCTGGCCTCCTCTCCTTTGATGTGTTATGGCTTTTAATGAAGGGTGGTATCAAGCTAGTTTTCACACACCTATTTTTCCAACATTCTGTCAGAGGGTAGTGAAGTGGGGGAAACCTGGCCTGAGCCTGAATGCACACTAAATGTACAGTAACCTATTTACCATCACAAACCTTGCCATTTCTACTACAATTTTTAGAAATGGCTCCAAATATATAGTTGCCGCTGTGTAGACAGTGTGTTTATTGATGGCTGGAGCTATAAAGGTCTGCTGCTGGCAAAGGCTAACGCTCGCACTCACAGATGGATGATTGTTGGAGAGGGGGGAGGAGGTGGAGATATTTTGCCATGTGGCTGTGCAGTTTGTCTAATGTGTGTGCCGTCCTTGACTCATTTTTTTTACTCTTCTTCTTCTCCTGGTTGCAGATTGAGGCCTACGTTTTGGTAAGTGGAGGGAGGGACCACCCGGACCTAGAGGGAGGGCCACGGGACATTGGGGGTTTAGTCTCCCAACCCCAGGCAGGAGATTACAGGGCAGGGAAGGGCTCAATTTGATAACAGGCCTGGGCTTTGAGCTCCAGCCTGGCCCTTACATCTTGCCCAGCTAATGCTGCACACCTCCTCTCTCTCTCTTCTCCATCTCTCTCTCTTCTCAATCTCTCTCTGTCCCTCTCACATCCTCTTGTGCTCTGTCTGCGGTATCTTTTCTGGGCAAATATGCTGCTTGGTGTTAAAATGTCTGAGGAAGCTCTGGAAACGGGCTCAGCTCAGTGACTAAGAAACTGTGTAGCTGTTTGTGTTATTCTGTCACCTGCAGCCTGCAGTCCCGTGCCCCTCTTGGTCAGGGAAGTTTCTGTGCGAGTGGCTGAAATGAACTGATTGACAGCCGTTAGTGATAGTCTTTCCCCTTGAGTCAGAGCCAGGTCAGTGTATGTAAGAAGTAGCTTACTGTAGGATTTCATCACGCAGGGGTTACCCCCAATATATTTATTAGCATAACCCTTACATAACTTTACTCATGAGTACTTATGTAAGTTCACATCTTTCAGGTAGGGAGAAACAGAGTAATGCATAATTTGATGAAAGTACAATCTCTCGATCAACTGTGTATTCATACTCTGGGTTGCAGGACCCAAGAGGGTCTCGGATGGTCCAGTGGAAAGGGCTTAAACCCCTCTGCTGTGGTGAGAAACTCCCTATGTCATCATTATCATCATCTACTGTGTAGTGACTGCTGTAGTTCATGTGGCGTTGATCTTTTTTGACCCCTGCTTCTCTCCTCAGGGGTCATCAACATGAGTTTCCCTCTCTCAGACCAGCCCGTGTTTGGAGAGTGGTTCATCTTTGTAGAAATGCAGGGGCACACCTACAACAAGTCCTTTGAAGTGCAGAAGTATGGTGAGTTGCTACTTGCTACCTGAAAGTGGACCATTTATCAAATCAAACAACATTTTATTTGTTGCCTGCTCCGAATACAACAGGTCTAGACTTTACTGTGAAATGCTTAGTTACGAGCTCTTTCCCAACAATGCAGAGTTTAAATGAAATAATTTTTTTTTCTTCTCGCAAATAACAAGAAAAATAAAATAGTAACATAATAAAATAACAATAGCGAGGCTATATGCAAGGAGTACTGGTACTGAGTCAATGTGCAGAGGTACGAGGTAGTTGAGGTAATATGTACATGTAGGTAGGGGTAAAAGTGACTAGGCTATTAGGTAGCAGCTGCAACAGCGTTTGTGTCTATATGTGGGTGTGTTTCTGTGGCGTCAATATGCGTGCGTGTGTGTGTTTTGTGTGTGTGTGAGCGTATGTAGTGTGTGTGTGTGTGTGTGTGTGTGTGTGTGTGTGTGTGTGTGTGTGTGTGTGTGTGTGTGTGTGTGTGTGTGTGTGTGTGTGTGTGTGTGTGTGTGTGTGTGTGTGTGTGTGTGTGTGTGTGTGTGTGTGTGTGTGTGTGTGTGTGTGTGTGTGTGTGCGTGCGTGTTGGAGTGTCAGTGTAGTATGTGTGTGCATAGAGCCAGTGCAAGGATAGCGGGTCAATGCACATAGTCCGGGTAGCCATTTTGATTAACTGTTGTGCCCTCTTCACGACTGTGTTGGTGTTTGAACCATGATAAGTCCTTAGTGATGTGGACACCAAGAAATTTGAAGCTCTCAACCCGCTCCACTACAGCCCTGTCGATGTGAATGGGGGCATGCGCGGCCCTTGGTTTCCTTTCGTCCACGATCAGCCCCTTTGTCTTGCTGACGTTGAGGAAGAGGTTGTTGTCCTGGCACCACACTGCCAGGTCTCTGACCTCCTCCCTGTAGGCTGTCTCATTGTTGTCGGTGATCACTCCAACCACCGTCGTGTCATTGGCCAACTTAACCATGGTGTTGGAGTCGTGCGCGACAACAAAGTCATGGGGCAACAAGGAGTACAGGAAGGGACTAAGTATGCAACCCTGAAAGGCCCCCGTGTTAAGGGTCAGCGTCGTGGATGTGTTGTTGCCTACCCTCGCCACCGGCCCATCAGGAAGTCCAGGATCCAGTTGCAGAAGGTTTTTAATCTCAGGGTCTTTAGTTTAGTGATGAGCTTGGAGGGAGCTATGGTGTTGAACACTGAGCTGTAGTCAATGAAAAGAATTCTCACATAGGTGTTCCTTTTGTAGAGGTAGGAAAGTGGAGTGCAATAGAGATTGTGTCATCTGTGGGTCTGTTGGGGTGTTATGCGAATTGGAGTGGGTCCAAGGTATCTTGGATGATGGTGTTGATCTGAGCCATGACCAGCCTTTTAAAGCATTTCATGGTTACAGATGTGAGTGCTATGGGGCGATAGTCATTTAGACAGGTTACCTAGGCGTTCTTGGGCACAGGGACTATGGTGGTCTGCTTGAAACATGTAGGTATTACAGACTGGGTCAGGGGCAGGTTGAAAATGTCAGTGAAGACACTTGCCAGCTGGTCAGCGCATGTTCTGAGTACACGTCTTGGTAATCTGTCTGCCGCCCTGCGGCCTTGTGAATGTTAACCTGTTTACAGGTATTAGTCACATCGGCTATGGAGAGCATGATCACACAGCCGTCCGGAACAGCTGGTGCTCTCATGCATATTTCAGTTTTGCTTTCCTCGAAGTGAGCATAGAAGGTAAACTACATGACCAAAAGTGTATGGACACCTGCTCGTCGAAAATCTCATTCCAGAATCATGGGCATTAATATGGAGTTGGACCCCCCTTTGCTGCTATAACAGCCTCAACTCTTCTGGGGAGGCTTTCCACTAGATGTTGGAACATTGCTGCAAGGACTTGGTTCCATTCAGCCACGATGCATTAGTGAGGTCGGGCACAGATGTTGGGCGATTAGGCCTGGCTTTCAGTCAATGTTCCAATTCATCCCAAAGGTGTTCGGTGGGGTTGAGGTCAGGGCTCTGTGCATGCGAGTCAAATTCTTCCACACTGATCTCGACAAACTATTTCTGCACAGGGGCATTGTCATGCTCAACAGGAAAGGGCATTCCCCAAACTGTTGCCACAAAGTTGGAGGCACAGAATTGTCTAGAATGTCATTGTATATTGCAGTGTTAAGTTTTCCTTCACTGGAACTAAGGGGCCTAGCCCGAACCATGGACCAACTCCATACTAATGCCCAGGATTTTAGAATGAGATGTTCAACGAGCAGGTGTCCACATACTTCTGGTCATGTAGTGTATGTTCAAAGACCCTTCTGTTTGAGGTGGTATTTATAGGTTTGAACTGGGACTGTATAACCATGTTGTGGACCCCTCTACCTCTTCCTCTACTCCACACAGTGATGCCCAAGTTTGAGCTGGTGATAGACCCTCCACGGTACATCCGGGACCTGAACACGTGTGAACAGGCCACCGTGAAGGCCAGGTGAGTGACTAACTCACAGGATTCACCTCATCCTAATGTGATGCTCTAACACATACTGTTCTTTAAGCATTAGAGAGGCAAAGTAGCAGCTCTACTCCTGTTTGAACACAAATTACTTTTCTCTCTTTAGGTATACCTTTGGGAAGCCTGTGACAGGGAAGATGACACTGAACATGACTGTGAATGGAGTTGGGTACTACCGACATGAGGTGGGCCATCCTGTGGTCAAGACCATGGAGGTGAGTCAACCCAGCTCTAGTGTTGAAGAATCTAAAACAGGAAAATGGAATCACATTCAAGTCTGCTGAGTTTCCCCTTTTTAGGATAAATTTAAGATATTTAAGTCTGTTTCATCCACTATTATTAGATCAAAGGCTCAGCATCCTTCAGCCTGTGTGTCAAAGACATGATGCCCCTGGATGTGGCTGATCACTTCCGGGGCACGGTGAGCATGTGGGTGTCAGTGACCAGCGTGGACGGAGGGCGGCAGACCATGTTCGATGATTCCACCCCAGTTCACAAGCAGCGTATCGACATCAAATACTCAAAGGACACTCGTAAACAGTTCAAGCCTGGTCTGCCCTACAAGGGAAAGGTAAGAGACAGCCAAAGGTATTCATACCACTGACTTCACATGGCCTCTATCAAGGGAAGCTGGACTGTACAAGACTTGGGTTCACTTATGCGTCTCCATGCGAGAGACCTGACTGTCTGTCCACCCTGTCCTTCTGTCCACCAGGTAGAGGTAACCTATCCTGACGGTAGCCCAGCGGATGGGGTGCGGGTGCGTGTGAAGGCAGAGCTGACCCCTAAGGACAACGTGTACACCAGCGAGCTGACGTCCAGGGACGGCCAGGCAACATTCGAGATCCCCTCCATCCCCACTGCTGCACAATACGTCTGGCTGGAGGTCAGTAGGCCTTGGAGATGGAGAGTTTGAGGGAGAGAGAGGTGTAAATGAACACGGTTAGGGCTTAGTTAGCTTCCCATCATTTTTTATTGATTTATTTAACCTTTATTTAACAAGGCAAGTCAGAGCTTTTCATAAAACCGAGCGCTGGAGAGTTGGTTATGATTTGCGAGAACAGAGAAATGTGAAATGAAGATGCAGTGAAATGTCCGTTAAAATGTTTGTAAACGGGTGCTAGTCAACAAAGTTGAACAATTTATCAGCTGAGCTTAGTGGGCTGAGGCTGTTAGGTGCAATCAGGATTTTGCTTGATGTCATAGTCTAGAGAGTGAAGTGTATTGCTGGGTTAAATCCTGTGGTGTTGTGCCCCAGACCAAGGTGACAGCTATAGATGGCCGTCCGGCTGGAGACCAGTACCTCCCCAGCTACCTGTCTATCAGCAGCTGGTACTCCCCCAGCAAGTGTCACATCCAGATCCAGAGCCTCAGTGCTCCTCTGAAGGTAGGCACACCTCTCACTCTACTATCATTACTTTACTATCCACTTTACTATCATTACTTTACTATCCACTTTACTATCATTACTTTACTATCCACTTTACTATCATTACTTTACTATCCACTTTACTATCATTACTTTACTATCCACTTTACTATCATTACTTTACTATCCACTTTACTATCATTACTTTACTATCCACTTTACGCCACTTTACTATCATTACTTTACTATCATTACTTTACAATCATTACTTTACTATCCACTTTACTATCATTACTTTACTATCCACTTTACTCCACTTTACTATCATTACTTTACAATCATTACTTTACTATCCACTTTACTATCATTACTTTACTATCCACTTTACTCCACTTTACTATCATTACTTTACAATCATTACTTTACTATCCACTTTACTATCATTACTTTACTATCCATTTTACTCCACTTTAATATCATTACTTTACTATCCACTTTACTATCATTACTTTACTATCCACGTTACTATCATTACTTTACTATCCACTTTACTCCACTCTACTATCATTACTTTACTATCCACTTTACTCCACTTTACTATCATTACTTTACTATCCACTTTACTATCATTACTTTACTATCCACGTTACTATCATTACTTTACTATCCACTTTACTCCACTCTACTATCATTACTTTACTATCCACTTTACTCCACTTTACTATCATTACTTTACTATCCACTTTACTCCACTTTACTATCATTACTTTACAATCATTACTTTACTATCCACTTTACTATCATTACTTTACTATCCATTTTACTCCACTTTACTATCATTACTTTACTATCCACTCTACTATCATTTCTGTACTATCCACTTGAATCCACTCTACTATCATTCCATTACTATCTACTTTACTAGCATTACTTTACTATCCACTTTACTCCGCTTTACTATCATTACTTTACTATCCACTTTAATCCACTTTACTATCATTACTGTACTATCCACTTGAATCCACTCTACTATCATTACGTTACTATCTACTTTACTATCATTACTTTACTATCCACTTTACTCCACTTTACTACATTACTTTACTATCCACTTTACTCCGCTCTACTATCATTAATTTACTATCCACTTGAATCCACTCTACTATCATTACGTTACTATCTACTTTACTAGCATTACTTTACTATCCACTTTACTCCACTCTACTATCATTACTTTACTATCCATTTTACTATCATTACTTTACTATCCACTTTACTCCACTTTACTATCATTACTTTACTATCCACATTACTCCACTTTACTATCATTACTTTACTATCTACTTTACTCCACTTTACTATCATTACTTTACTATTTACTTTACTATCCACTTTACTCCACTTTACTATCATTACTTTACTATCCACATTACTCCACTTTACTATCATTACTTTACTATCTACTTTACTATCATTACTTTACTATCCACATTACTCCACTTTACTATCATTACTTTACTATCCACATTACTCCACTTTACTATCATTACTTTACTATCCACTTTACTCCATTTTACTATCATTACTTTACTATTTACTTTACTATCCACATTACTCCGCTTTACTATCATTACTTTACTATCTACTTTACTCCACTTTACTATCATTACTTTACTATCCAAATTACTCCACTTTACTATCATTACTTTACTATCTACTTTACTCTACTTTACTATCATTACTTTACTATTTACTTTACTATTTACTTTACTATCCACATTACTCCGCTTTACTATCAATACTTTTCTATTTACTTTACTACACTTTACTCCACTTTACTATCATTACACATAATCAGGGCTCCAACACCACCATTGAAACATGGGGCACATATCATATATGGATTGTATGTTAACAGTAATAACAGAGTACTACTTATACTATTATAATCATTATGATGCTCATATTGTAAAGGTTTATTCTGAATGTTGTGTTTAGATCGGTGAGGAAGCTGAGGTCACTCTGAAGTCCACCTGTCCCTGTAACTTCACCCTCCACTATGAGATTGCCTCCAGAGGGAACATCATCCAGTCTGGCCAGCAGCAGTCCAACGCTACAGCCCAAAGAAGCAAGAGGGCAGCGGTCACCTTCGACAAGAACATCCACACAACCCAGCAGCCCAGTGGCTCTGGTCAGTACTCGAGTCCCAGATGAGAAGTCTATTTTGTTCCATAATGAAGAGCGGAGTATTTTGACTAATTGACACAATGTTTGGACCAAATATTCCAATACATTCTGCTAACAATAGTTTGTCAAACTCTGTAGATATATGGCTCTGAATCCCCCCTCAGTCTCTTCTCTCCCTCTTCTCCCCCTCTTTCTCTTCCCACACCCCTCCAGATCCGGCGGCCTCCTCCCCACAGGACGAGACAGATAGCTGTATGTCGGTGCTGCATTTCCCCGTGACCCACGCCATGGCGCCCCTCAGTCGTCTCCTGGTCTACTACGTGAGGGAGAATGGAGAGGGCGTCACTGACAGTCTACAGATCCCTGTACAGCCCAGCTTTGAGAACCAGGTACCCTAACAATACCTCCATCTCTCTCTGAGTCCTTACATCCCTCACTGTGCACTGTACATAGTCCTCCCTGTACACAGAGTCCTGCCTGTACACACAGTCCTGCCTGTACACACAGTCCTGCCTGTACACACAGTCCTGCCTGTACATAGTCCTCCCTGTACACATAGTCCTCCCTGTTACACACAGTCCTGCCTGTACACACAGTCCTCCCTGTACACACAGTCCTCCCTGTACACACAGTCCTCCCTGTACACACAGTCCTGCCTGTACATAGTCCTCCCTGTACACACAGTCCTCCCTGTACACACAGTCCTCCCTGTTACACACAGTCCTGCCTGTACACACAGTCCTCCCTGTACACACAGTCCTCCCTGTACACACAGTCCTCCCTGTACACACAGTCCTGCCTGTACACACAGTCCTCCCTGTACACCCAGTCCTCCCTGTACACCCAGTCCTCCCATTCTCTGTGAGAATGATAGGTAGGTCTATCATGGTTGCCAGTCTGCCTAACCCCAACTCCTGCCAGGCAACAAAGGACTTGGCTAAACAGAAACACACAGGCAACCAGACCACGTTCAGAGATGACAGAGACGTTGCCCACTATTCTTGTGCGGTTTCCAGTTGACTTGAGTACCATAGTTGACTGAAGTCCCATTCTATACTACAGTGGGATCCCCAGTGCCAGTGAGTCCCTGTTAACAACCAGCTGTGTTGGCCCATGAGCTCCCTAGTTGCTGGCTGCATTAGGTGGGGTGTGTTATGTCCTTCCCTGGAGTTTTTACTGCAACCTGGTATGCAATCAGTGAGGTAGGGGGAGGTGTGTGTGTGGCTACCTGCATGGACATGATGAGACAGAGACTGTGTGTGTGTGTAACAGTATAACTTTAGTCTGTCACCTCGCCGGGCTCGAACCAGGGACTCTCTGCACACATCAACAACAGTCACCCTCGAAGCATCGTTACCCATCGCTCCACAAAAGCCGCGACCCTTGCAGAGCAAGGGGAACCACTACTTCATGGTCTCAAAGCGAGTGATGTCACCGATTGAAATGCTATTAGCCCGCACCACCGCTAACTAGCATTTTGCATCCGTTACACGTGCGTGCGTGCGTGCGTGTGTGTGTGTGGCGATGAGTGGGGTCATGACAGGCAGGATGATGAAGGGTTGGATTTGGAGACCAGTGGAAGAACATGACCAGGGCTAATTTGGGCTAGTGTGTGAAAACCGGTTTGGGGTGTAACAGTTTAGGGCTGTCATTCTCTGTCTTCAAGCCCTGTTAACTGTTGACTCCTGACCATAAAGACATTACGGCTTCAGCTATGGTTCTCACAGTTCAGTTGAAAGTCTCTGTGGATGATGTCTCCAATCAAACAAGGCATTTCATTGTACTTGTGCATGTGACATTAGAATGTGATCTGTATATTTTTTTTGTATCCCCTATTTTCTGTAGGTGTCTGTCTCTCTGTCCACCAATGAGTCGATGCCAGGTGACCATATCAGTCTGCGTGTCAGTGGTGAGAAGGGCTCCTGCGTTTGTGTCGCCACCGTGGACAAGAGCCTCTATTTCCTCAAGCCAGACTTCCAGCTCAGTCCAGACAAGGTCTGTCTCCCTCCATCTTACCTTATATCTAATCTATAGTACAACTAATCTATATTCAGACAGGAAATGAATTGAAGCCATCCATGTCCACTGTTCTGTAGGTGTTTAAAGAACTGGCGGACTTTGACGTGTCCGATGCCTTCGGAGTCCCCAAAGACGACGGGCACTTCTGGTGGCCGGGGCTGTCGTCTAGCCGACGGAGGCGTTCTTCAGTGTTCCCATGGCACTGGGACATCACTAAAGATGCCCGCTTCGCCTTCACGGTAAGGGCAATACTCCGTCACCAATCAATCACCTGACGTGGCATAAGATCTTCAGTGTAGATCGCTTTTACAATGTGTGTCTGTGTAACAGGAGACTGGCCTGGTGGTGATGACTGACATGGTGAGCCTGAACCACAGACAGAGTGGAGGGATGTACACAGACGAGGCCGTTCCCGCCTTCCAGCCTCACACATCCACGCTGGTGGCAGCCATGAACTCTCGCACCATGCCCAGGTAGCTACAGGCACAGAGCCAGGTTTCTGCCCCCTGGAGCTAACCACTGTGCCCCACTAGTATCTGAAGTAGAAACTGGGCCTATATCTTTAAACCTCCAGATAAACATTATACACATGGTGTGCCTTAACACATGTCAGCAAGGGTTTAGAGACAATCCATTTTCCAATTCCGGGTTATTGCATCCAGGTCCATAATGAAAGGCCTTTATTGAGGTCAGGTTGTGTTGTGTTTTGGTTGCAGAGCAGAGAAGCGCAGACGTACATTCTTCCCGGAGACGTGGGTGTGGCACTGCGTCAATGTCAGGTACTAGAATAGCTACATCATCTCTGTGTGTGTGTGTGTGCGCGCGTGTGTGTGTTTGAGTGAGTGGGTGGGTGGGGAAGGTCTCAGCTGCATCAGATTGTGGGGATTTGGTGGCGTTCCAGATCTGTAAAACTTGGAAGATGGAGGAGTGGGTGGGGAAGGAGGGGTAAGGGAGTACATATTTGAGAGGGGATATTTCACCACTCGTTGACTGTCCAGTATTTTCTCCCAGTGGGTGTGAATGTGGCTCATTTAAGCAGGGTTGGAACACGCACCGGCTTTCTCAACAGCTCCTTCCATTCATTTCCAGCCAATATAAATTAACTGGCCATATGTTTCCATATGCTTGATTCCTTTGGGCAGAGTTGCGTTCTGCCTAATTTCCTATTCAATCCAACGCTTTGATTTCCCTTATTGAGTGTATCAAAGTCGTTTTTGGGTGACTTTCATCAAAAAGAAGGGCATTAGTAATTTCCGAGAACGTTTATTATGCTCTGTGAAAGTTGGCCAAAACCAACGTCAGTATGAGTAACAATGATCTCACCCATCTATACCGAACACCTAACTGCCTGTTTTTAAACCTATGTATTGCTATGGGCAGAATATTACTTAGTTACAGCTGTTGTCCTAATAAGACACATACGGTATTAGATCAATCCCATTAGTGTCATAATGTTCTTGTTCCAAACATTGGTCAGAAGCACTGTTTGCTATGGGGTCATGCTTAGAGAAAATTGCTTTGTTGGAAACTTGCATTATCGTCTGTGTTTCAGTTTTTCCCCCAAATCTGTTTTAACAGTGATGTCACTGGGGAAGCTGAGTTGCGATTGGACGTTCCAGACTCCATTACCACCTGGGTGACGGAGGCCATTGGCTTGTCAGAGGAGAAGGGGTTGGGCCTTTCCAAGAGGGTGGAGCTTCGTACCTTCAAGCCCTTCTTCGTAGACTTCACCCTCCCCTACAGTGTGATACAGGGGGAGCAGACCAAAGTACCGCTGACCGTTTACAACTACTTGTCTAGCTGCGCAGAGGTGAGGGGCTGAGGAAAGGGGCGGATCTAAACCATGACCATCAAATAGAAATATTTGCGCTTGGAGCAGAGCAATCCAGTCCTAATATGACCATAAGTGTGTCCATCCTCCATCATGGTGTTGGCAGATGAGTCTGTTAAAGGGCTGTGCGTGCTGCTCTGTAATGTCATGTTAGGTGATTATGTGGGCCAATGGAGCCCTCGCTTTGATGTCCGCCTGAACATGTGATTCTTATATTTTCTGGAAAGTTATTTACGACTTGTGGCATGTGGATAAAGAACAGTGAAACGATCTGACAGCATTACCGGGTCCTCTGCGAAATTTGGACAATGACTGGAACTTAATCCTTCAGGGAGCCTGAGAGCAATGAGTCAGTCTGCATGGAAAATGTGCAATGTGATTAGAAAATTCCCCAAAATCCTTTAAGAGCTTTGAGGAGGTCACACTGCATGAAAGAACGGAGCGTAGAGCAGATATGATGCAATCATGTCCTGTCAGAAAAACTCCACCTCTGTTGTGTTAACGCAGGACCTTCATGTCTCTCTCTCTCTCTCTCTCTCTCTCTCTCTCTCTCTCTCTCTCTCTCTCTCTCTCTCTCTCTCTCTCTCGGACTTCCTCAGGTCCATGTCAAAGTGACCGTTCCCAAAGGCATCAAGTTTGTGGGCCACCCCGGGAAGCATCACCTCACCAGGAAGAAGTGTGTGGCTCCTGGAGAAGCCACACCCACATCCATAGTGTTGTCCTTCACTGAGCTGGGTGCTGCCAACATTACAGGTTATTCCAGCTAGTCAATTACTGGGGAACCCCCTGGGAAGAGTTCCAAGTTCTCTCATAGTTATTAAAGTTCCTGAAATCCTCAAAGTTTGCTGATGTTTTAGGCGTCTTGCTAATAGCTCTTGAAGTTTTGGATTTGATTTCTAGGATATTGCAGGTTGGTATGGTACACTGCCCTGTTCCATGGTGTAGGAGTAACACCTGCCTTTTGCCTCTCCTATCCAGCCGTCCCAAAGTCCATGAGGCCTTTAAAGTCTGTACTGTATGTCTAAGACGTTCCATGCTGCTGAAAGACCTGATGCGTATGTGATCTGGTCATCCAGCGATACAAACAGTCCCCTCAAAAGTACATCTGGGAACAAAGCAGGCCACCAGCAGGGGAGCAGCCAGGGCCTTGCACTGACACTCAGTGGCATGTTGATGAGTTTTCAGGTCACTGGCAATAAATGGGCCCCCCGCGGCTCTGGCCCCTAGTCGTTCCCTCTCACTAGACACACACAAAGAGAACACATTGGCTCACAGCCACGACTCCAATGTGCTTCTCTGCAAAGGGAACTACATGTTCTTTGACAAACATGTTTTGTGTTGTTGTGCAACGTGGGATTGTGTTGTTGATAGATGTAAGGTGTGTTTGGTGGTTTTATATGTACTTTAAAAATAATTTTCTTGAAATAGCATTCTAAGTCCTGCTTAGTGAGAAATTACAAGCAAAAAAACAACAATGCTGATATTTGGTGAGGTGAAGTGTATTTCTGTTTTTCCTGCCATAGCACGGGCCATTGCATATAGTGAACCGGGCTGCTGCTCAGATGGACTCCAGTCAACGAAAACAAGCAAAAACACAGATGACCTAGAGGATCGGAGGAGCCCCATTGGCCTTGACTATGTCCGGAGGAGTGTCCTGGTGGAGGTATGAGAAATGGGAGAGAGACTGCCTGGGAAGAGAGCTGAGATGGGGAGCAGATGCTCGCTGTACCTTGTGCTGTCATTAGTAGAGTGATGTCAGCTCTAACATTTTTCTCTCTTTCTCCCTCCTACAGCCAGAGGGCCTGCCCAGACATTACACGTACAGTGTCTTCTTCTGCCCCAACGGTCAGTATAGACTTATATGTTGTACTATAGTACAACACAGGTCTCAGAGCAAATACATTTTGACTGTTACCCAACACCAATCTGCCTCTATACAGTCTGATTTATTTTCCTCACTGGGCCACAATTGAATGTAAATCTGGCATTTCCATTTTCAGAGCGGATCCACATCTCTACACCCAACAAGTATGAGTACCAGTACGTGAAGAAGCCGGCCAAGATGACCCACTTTGAGGTGGCAGTGAAGACCCACAACGACGCCCACTTTGCCCTTTCACCCAGCCCCCACGACAGTGCTGAGATGCTGGAGATTGTGCTGGGGGGCAGACAGAACACTGTCTCCTGGATCTCCCTGGGCAAGATGGGCGAGCCAGTGGTCAGCGCCCCCACTCCGGGCATCCTCTCCTGGGATGAGTTCCGCAGCTTCTGGGTCAGCTGGAATGGTGGTGGGGTCCAGGTGAGTGTAGGGTGATGGTCAAACCTAGTTCTCGTTTTGATATTGGAGCATCTATCCTACATAATGAGTTTTGGGATTTGTGTCCTCTTATGAATCCTATACAGATCCACCGTGTCATCTTCAACATAGAGCCCCAGTCAGTCAGTTTGTCAGTCAGTCAGTCAGTCAGTCAGTCAGGGCATGAGGTAGAGTATAGTAATGAGTTGGGGTAGTGACAGAGTTAAACAGGGAGCATTAGACTGGGCAGGCACAGGGGCTGTGTAGTCAAGAGGACTGGCGCCACTTTTAATGACATGCCTGTGAGGTCACGCTTAACTGGCTGATGTCAGCGAGGACACTCAGTGATCCGTGGCGTCCGCATGGCGCTGCCTGGCACACAGGCCTGAACCCTGCATTAGCCTCGCACCATTCACCACAGGGAGCAATTAAAAGCCTTCTCTAGAACCCTGTATGGCCCAATAAGATTCATGTATTTTTCTAGTGACCGATTGCATTTTGGTTTGATGAGCCATGTTCATCTCTGCATGGTCTTTGGTTTAATGTGATTAAAAAATGCTTAGCAATACCCAGGGGGCAATCTGTTAATTTGCATGTGGAGTGGATGTTGGAAATATGTGATGAAGACTGCTCTTGCCAACTCTTGGTAATGGACTTTATGTGTGCCTCGGATTTGTACATGCAAAATCAACCCAAACCGCTTTTTAAGTAGAATCTTATTGGGTTCTAGTATTTTACTATTGACAGGGACTAGTCACAGGGACTTCCTCTGTACAGCTGAGCGAACACCTTTTTAACCATTTTCTCATTAGTTCAGTCTTCTGATCAGTAAGAAATTCAGGACCACATTTATATTGTATCAGGCTTCTATTGGAACCTTGCAAAACCTAAGGCACATTTTGTATTTTTTTGTAATATTGTATTTTACTTATTATTTTTTTATTCAATAAACAAAAAACATACATAGAAAAAAACAATCGACAACTTAAAATATGCATGGAAGAATCAAATACTTTATTATTGAAATATTGGAACAAAATCTGGCTACAGACAGAAACAACACAACACAATGTGAAGCCATATGAGGCAGATTCTTACAAGCACAGGAAACAACATTGGTTGTGGATACGGTGGGAATGTGAGTCTGAGCAAGTGGGATGTCATTCATGTTTGTTGAAATGTATGTATGTATGTATGTATGTATGTATGTATGTATGTATGTATGTATGTATGTATGTAAAATGTTAAGCACTGCACATTGTTTTAACTACTATAAATGAGAATAACAAAGTGCTGGGTCTATTTCTCTAACCAGCACTTGAGCCACAGATCTCAAATCACATACTCTACTCCCGATCCTAATCGTAACCGTTAGGTCAATGAAGGACATCTGACCCTGTATCAGTGGTTAGGGACAACTTCACCCATTTACTCTAGTCAAAAACCTCTAATCTCTCGTATCAATCATTGATAGGTCGGACATGGCTTGCAGCCGTCCAATGAGTCGGTGATCCTGCAGTGGTCCAGCCCCCTCCCTGGGCAGGTGCGTCACATTGGTTTCTCCACGGGCTGGGGCTCGGTCGGTGAGTTTAAGATCTGGAGGAAGGAGGACTCTGATGAGAACCACAACGAGGCCTTCACACTGGGCGTTCCTCACAACGTGGTGCCTGGCTCTGAGACTGCCACTGCATCCATGATAGGTGAGGAGGGACACCATTTATTTCTCATCCATTTCTCTTCCACTTCCTTTTCATAGCTCAATCATTTTTATTATCTGAATGTCTGCTGCTACTCTTCACCCATGCACTCTGAAAACATCCTGTTCACTTTGACATACAGTACCTCGTCCTTGTGGTTAATCATAGTAAGCATCGCCAATTTCTCTCTAAATTACATTTGATGATATGGTCATAGTCTATTGCAATCCTGTTGATCCTGCAGCTAATTTATTTTAAGACCAATTCTGTTTTTAAAAAGAGATTGTAACTCAATAAAACTACCTTTATGCGAGGCAGTGTTGCTGATCTGTTTCTGCGCTGTGCTTTGTGATTTCAGGGGACGTGATGGGCCCCACCCTCAACAACCTGGACAAGCTGCTACGGCTGCCCTTCGGCTGTGGGGAGCAGAACATGATCCACTTTGCCCCCAATGTCTTTGTCCTCAAGTACCTGCAGAAGACAAGTCAGCTCAGCCCTGAGGTGGAGGCCGAGGCCACAGACTACCTGCTGCAAGGTAAACCACCAATGGTTCAAGGGCTTTGAGACCTGTCTTGAGATTTTCCTGCGAGTTATGAATCACATCTCAAGTGGCCCCTATTGAAGATCACTATACAAAATCAATCCATTACTATTCACTTAGATCTAAATCCACAGTGTACACGTTCTCTGATATTCACCTGGTCTAGATAGCTTCCACCCACTGATCCCCTCTCCCCTATACCTTCCCAGGGTACCAGAGACAACTGACCTATAAGCGCCAGGATGGATCTTATAGTGCCTTTGGAGAGAGGGACTTCTCTGGGAGCATGTGGTAAGTCCTCTACTCTTCCCTTGAATTACATCCCTCAGTAAGTCATCTGCTGTTCCTTTAAGTTTACATCCCACGTCAGTTAACTCTGTATGGTGCATTGATTAAAACTGCATATCGCAAGGCCTCCCGGGTGGCGCAGTGGTTAAGGGCGCTGTACTGCAGCGCCAGCTGTGCCATCAGAGACTCTGGGTTCGTGCCCAGGCTCTGTCGTAACCGGCCGCGACCGAGAGGTCCGTGGGGCGACGCACAATTGGCCTAGCGTCGTCCGGGTTAAGGAGGGCTTGTCTCATTGTGCACCAGTGACTCCTGTGGCGGGCCAGGCGCAGTGCTCGCTAACCAAGGTTGCCAGGTGCACGGTGTTTCCTCTGACACATTGGTGTGGCTGGCTTCTGGGTTGGATGCGCGCTGTGTTAAGGAGCAGTGCGGCTTGGTTGGGTTGTGTATCGGAGGACGCTTTACATTTAAGTCATTTAGCAGACGCTCTTATCCAGAGCGACTTACAAATTGGTGCATTCACCTTATGACATCCAGTGAACAGCCACTTTACAATAGTGCATCAAAATCTTTTAAGGGGTGGGGGTGAGAAGGATTACTTTATCCTATCCTAGGTATTCCTTAAAGAGGTGGGGTTTCAGGTGTCTCCGGAAGGTGGTGATTGACTCCGCTGTCCTGGCGTCGTGAGGGAGTTTGTTCCACCATTGGGGGGCCAGAGCAGCGAACAGTTTTGACTGGGCTGAAAGGGAACTGTGCTTCCTCAGTGGTAGGGAGGCGAGCAGGCCAGAGGTGGATGAACGCAGTGCCCTTGTTTGGGTGTAGGGCCTGATCAGAGCCTGGAGGTACTGAGGTGCCGTTCCCCTCACAGCTCCGTAGGCAAGCACCATGGTCTTGTAGCGGATGCGAGCTTCAACTGGAAGCCAGTGGAGAGAGCGGAGGAGCGGGGTGACGTGAGAGAACTTGGGAAGGTTGAACACCAGACGGGCTGCGGCGTTCTGGATGAGTTGTAGGGGTTTAATGGCACAGGCAGGGAGCCCAGCCAACAGCGAGTTGCAGTAATCCAGACGGGAGATGACAAGTGCCTGGATTAGGACCTGCGCCGCTTCCTGTGTGAGGCAGGGTCGTACTCTGCGGATGTTGTAGAGCATGAACCTACAGGAACGGGCCACCGCCTTGATGTTAGTTGAGAACGACAGGGTGTTGTCCAGGATCACGCCAAGGTTCTTAGCGCTCTGGGAGGAGGACACAATGGAGTTGTCAACCGTGATGGCAAGATCATGGAACGGGCAGTCCTTCCCCGGGAGGAAGAGCAGCTCCGTCTTGCCGAGGTTCAGCTTGAGGTGGTGATCCGTCATCCACACTGATATGTCTGCCAGACATGGAGAGATGCGATTCGCCGCCTGGTCATCAGAAGGGGGAAAGGAGAAGATTAATTGTGTGTCATCTGCATAGCAATGATAGGAGAGACCATGTGAGGTTATGACAGAGCCAAGTGACTTGGTGTATAGCGAGAATAGGAGAGGGCCTAGAACAGAGCCCTGGGGGACACCAGTGGTGAGAGCGCGTGGTGAGGAGACAGATTCTCGCCACGCCACCTGGTAGGAGCGACCTGTCAGGTAGGACGCAATCCAAGCGTGGGCCGCGCCGGAGATGCCCAACTCGGAGAGGGTGGAGAGGAGGATCTGATGGTTCACAGTATCGAAGGCAGCCGATAGGTCTAGAAGGATGAGAGCAGAGGAGAGAGAGTTAGCTTTAGCGGTGCGGAGCGCCTCCGTGATACAGAGAAGAGCAGTCTCAGTTGAATGACTAGTCTTGAAACCTGACTGATTTGGATCAAGAAGGTCATTCTGAGAGAGATAGCGGGAGAGCTGGCCAAGGACGGCACGTTCAAGAGTTTTGGAGAGAAAAGAAAGAAGGGATACTGGTCTGTAGTTGTTGACATCGGAGGAATCGAGTGTAGGTTTTTTCAGAAGGGGTGCAACTCTCGCTCTCTTGAAGACGGAAGGGACGTAGCCAGCGGTCAGGGATGAGTTGATGAGCGAGGTGAGGTAAGGGAGAAGGTCTCCGGAAATGGTCTGGAGAAGAGAGGAGGGGATAGGGTCAAGCGGGCAGGTTGTTGGGCGGCCGGCCGTCACAAGACGCGAGATTTCATCTGGAGAGAGAGGGGAGAAAGAGGTCAGAGCACAGGGTAGGGCAGTGTGAGCAGAACCAGCGGTGTCGTTTGACTTAGCAAACGAGGATCGGATGTCGTCGACCTTCTTTTCAAAACGGTTGACGAAGTCATCTGCAGAGAGGGAGGAGGGGGGAGGAGGATTCAGGAGGGAGGAGAAGGTGGCAAAGAGCTTCCTAGGGTTAGAGGCAGATGCTTGGAATTTAGAGTGGTAGAAAGTGGCTTTAGCAGCAGAGACAGAGGAGGAAAATGTAGAGAGGAGGGAGTGAAAGGATGCCAGGTCCGCAGGGAGGCGAAGTTTTCCTCCATTTCCGCTCGGCTGCCCGGAGCCCTGTTCTGTGAGCTCGCAATGAGTCGTCGAGCCACGGAGCGGGAGGGGAGGACCGAGCCGGCCTGGAGGATAGGGGACATAGAGAGTCAAAGGATGCAGAAAGGGAGGAGAGGAGGGTTGAGGAGGCAGAATCAGGAAATAGGTTGGAGAAGGTTTGAGCAGAGGGAAGAGATAATAGGATGGAAGAGGAGAGAGTAGCGGGGGAGAGAGAACGAAGGTTGGGACGGCGCGATACCATCCGAGTAGGGGCAGTGTGGGAAGTGTTGGATGAGAGCGAGAGGGAAAAGGATACAAGGTAGTGGTCAGAGACTTGGAGGGGAGTTGCAATGAGGTTAGTGGAAGAACAGCATCTAGTAAAGATGAGGTTGAGCGTATTGCCTGCCTTGTGAGTAGGGGGGGAAGGTGAGAGGGTGAGGTCAAAAGAGGAGAGGAGTGGAAAGAAGGAGGCAGAGAGGAATGAGTCAAAGGTAGACGTGGGGAGGTTAAAGTCGCCCAGAACTGTGAGAGGTGAGCCGTCCTCAGGAAAGGAGCTTATCAAGGCATCAAGCTCATTGATGAACTCTACGAGGGGACCTGGAGGGCCCCCCATTACTTTCAACCTTCATCTCTCCCGAGCCGTACGGGAGTTGTAACGATGAGACAAGATAGTAACTACTAAAACAATTGGATACCACGAAATTGGGGAGAAAAAGGGGTCAAATTAAATTACATTTAAAAAACAACAACAAAAAACTGCATATTGCATCTCAATGTACCCTGGCCGGCGTGTTATTGGCAGAAACAATGAAGCTCTTATCAGTAACTTTGAATACATATTCATAACCCTGTGTTTTAATTCGGCCGATTTAGGCTCGCTGAGTGTTTATTTAATGTTTACACATCCCTGGAGGCAGGCAAGAGGCCACAACCATGTCATAATATTTGGAATAGTGAATACGGAGTTTATGAGAGGCTCCAATGTTCCGCTTGCATATTCGGGCCGCTTGCATACCTTCAGTGTGATTTATTAGTTGATGTGGGTATTATGATATTTAATATAGCTCAGACTGTGAAACAGCAGGTTAAATATACCCAGGAGAATCATACACAAACTTGTAATTGGTTCCCCCAGGCAGCAATGGGGCTCCAGTGAGTTATTTGCTGTTAAAGCGGGTTAATGCACTCGGTACAGAATGGCCCCTGGTTGTTTTGGCCCCATGGGCAAGGCACCACCTCTGTCTGTAGACTACATTACACTCCCTCCGTCCTCACACCCACACTACCACTGGAGACAGAGGAGCTTGCTAGGCTCCAGGCCACTTAAAGGGTAATTCCGCCACTTCTCAACCTGATATTCATTATCTCCATCATACCAATATATACATATGTGAAAACAGAGCGTTTCAATGATCTGTGGTTAAAAAGATTAAGGTCCTAAAAAACGCTTCTCTGTGACATCACAGAGTAGGAGTAAAAGTATTTTCTTAAACCTGCAATGCGTTTCTAGCCAGTGGGAAAGTATTTTTTTAAACCTGCAATGCGTTTCTAGCCAGTGGGAAAGTATTGTTTTAAACCTGCAATGCGTTTCTAGCCAGTGGGAAAGTATTTTTTTAAACCTGCAATGTGTTTCTAGCCAGTGGGAAAGTATTTTTTTAAACCTGCAATGCGTTTCTAGCCAGTGGGAAAGTATTGTTTTAAACCTGCAATGCGTTTCTAGCCAGTGGGAAAGTATTTTTTTAAACCTGCAATGCGTTTCTAGCCAGTGGGAAAGTATTTTTTTAAACCTGCAATGCGTTTCTAGCCAGTGGGAAAGTATTTTTTTAAACCTGCAATGCGTTTCTAGTCAGTGGGAAAGTATTGTTTTAAACCTGCAATGCGTTTCTAGCCAGTGGGAAAGTATTTTTTTAAACCTGCAATGCGTTTCTAGCCAGTGGGAAAGTATTTTTTTAAACCTGCAATGCGTTTCTAGCCAGTGGGAAAGTATTTTTAAACCTGCAATGCGTTTCTAGTCAGTGGGAAAGTATTGTTTTAAACCTGCAATGCGTTTCTAGCCAGTGGGAAAGTATTTTCTTAAACCTGCAATGCGTTTCTAGCCAGTGGGAAAGTATTTTTTTAAACCTGCAATGCATTTCTAGCCAGTGGGAAAGTATTGTTTTAAACCTGCAATGCGTTTCTAGCCAGTGGGAAAGTATTTTTAAACCTGCAATGCGTTTCTAGCCAGTGGGAAAGTATTTTTAAACCTGCAATGCGTTTCTAGCCAGTGGGAAAGTATTTTTTAAACCTGCAATGCGTTTCTAGCCAGTGGGAAAGTATTGTTTTAAACCTGCAATGCGTTTCTAGTCAGTGGGAAAGTATTTTTTTAAACCTGCAATGCGTTTCTAGCCAGTGGGAAAGTATTTTTAAACCTGCAATGCGTTTCTAGCCAGTGGGGAAGTATTTTTTTAAACCTGCAATGCGTTTCTAGCCAGTGGGAAAGTATTTTTTTAAACCTGCAATGCGTTTCTAGCCAGTGGGAAAGTATTGTTTTAAACCTGCAATGCGTTTCTAGCCAGTGGGAAAGTATTTTTTTAAACCTGCAATGCGTTTCTAGCCAGTGGGAAAGTATTTTTTTAAACCTGCAATGCGTTTCTAGCCAGTGGGAAAGTATTTTTTTAAACCTGCAATGCGTTTCTAGTCAGTGGGAAAGTATTGTTTTAAACCTGCAATGCGTTTCTAGCCAGTGGGAAAGTATTTTCTTAAACCTGCAATGCGTTTCTAGCCAGTGGGAAAGTATTTTTTTAAACCTGCAATGCATTTCTAGCCAGTGGGAAAGTATTGTTTTAAACCTGCAATGCGTTTCTAGCCAGTGGGAAAGTATTTTTTTAAACCTGCAATGCGTTTCTAGCCAGTGGGAAAGTATTGTTTTAAACCTGCAATGCGTTTCTAGCCAGTGGGAAAGTATTGTTTTAAACCTGCAATGCGTTTCTAGCCAGTGGGAAAGTATTTTTTTAAACCTGCAATGCGTTTCTAGCCAGTGGGAAAGTATTGTTTTAAACCTGCAATGCGTTTCTAGCCAGTGGGAAAGTATTGTTTTAAACCTGCAATGCGTTTCTAGCCAGTGGGAAAGTATTTTCTTAAACCTGCAATGCGTTTCTAGCCAGTGGGAAAGTATTTTTTTAAACCTGCAATGCGTTTCTAGCCAGTGGGAAAGTATTTTCTTAAACCTGCAATGCGTTTCTAGCCAGTGGGAAAGTATTTTTTTAAACCTGCAATGCGTTTCTAGCCAGTGGGAAAGTTTTTTTTTAAACCTGCAATGCGTTTCTAGCCAGTGGGAAAGTATTTTTTTAAACCTGCAATGCGTTTCTAGCCAGTGGGAAAGTATTGTTTTAAACCTGCAATGCGTTTCTAGCCAGTGGGAAAGTTTTTTTTTAAACCTGCAATGCATTTCTATCCAGTGGGAAAGTATTTTCTTGCTCCCCACGTCACTGCGAATCTCATAGTGTTTGAAAAGGACTGTTTGTGAAATATTTAAACTTTTGATGGTAGCAGGTAGCCTAGTGATTAGGAGCATTGGGCCAGTAACCAAAAGCTTTCTGGTTTGAATCCCCCAGTCAACTAGGTGAAAAATCTGTCTGTGCCAGTGCTTAATTTGAGTCGGATCCTGCCAGAACAGCATCCAGCACCTCTCAGTTTTGGACTGTTTAGATCCTATTTGCCAGGATTCGGTACCTCTCGTGGCATGAAACGTAATTTTCGCTGTTTGCAATGTAAAAATTGGAATAAAAGTGAGAGTTAATTTGAGTTGCCTCCTCTGTAATTGTCCTGCCCCCTAAAAAAAACTTTGCCTATTGTGAAAATGTAGATTTTCATCCCGCACCTGATATTTTAAGAATTGATTTGGGTTGGGCCTGCCTGGGTTTATGATTTGCACAACATTGTATCCTAGAGACCAACTCCTGGCAGGTGCTGTGGTGCGAGAGACAAGCGTGTCTGTAGCCTATCGCTCACAGGCTCCTTCTTAAACAAAAATACTTATCTGTCTTCCAAATAGGCCTATTAAGCGAACAGAATTGTTTTTACAAACTAAAACTAAAACGAGAGAGATAGGCTTTTGGCACGAGAGCATTGGCCATCGCCGGGGAGTAAGCTGCTCATCATTGTGTGAGTCAGTGAAACTGGAAGCTTTTTATGACTTTAATTTCCTCATATTGTACGATATGTGTCTCCACACACCTAGGCCTAGGCTATTGATGGATTCAAGACAAGGTCGTTTTTAATGATCTCACATTCTCAGTTTGTCAGTGTCAAAGTAGCCTGACAATTCAACCATTTGTGCGGTATTAAAAAAGATTATGCTAAAGTCTCTAGTCATATAAAATGACAGAATTGCATGAAATGCGTTTATAAAAGGCTACAAAAATAGTCTCTACTGATCTAGTCTAGACCACTACGCAAATGCGATGATATGCATACAATGCTTTATTATAGTGATTTTCCGGGAGCTCAGAGATCCCCAGGTCACCCCCGTCTCTCACAATTTACAAATTAAGCACTACTGCCCTTGAGGAAGGCACTTAACTCGAATTGCTCCTGTATGTTGCTCTGGATAAGAGCATCTGCTAAATGACTAAAATGTAAATGTAATGTCATCGTATATAACTTTTTTTCCCACATATGATACACTGTTATTGTGCTGGAGGTAATGAAAATGAAGTTGAAAAGTGGTGGAATTGCCCTTTAACGGAAATGTGTTGTGCCTTTCGACATGCCCTACAAACTGGAACTGGGGCATGTGTTTGGTATTTTATTAGGATCCTATTAACTGTTGCAAAAGAAGCAGCTACTCTTCCTGGGGTCCACACAAAACATGAAACATAACATAACACAGAACATTAATACACAAGAACAGCTCAAGGAAAGAACTACACCAATTTAAAAAAAGTATAAAAAATAAAGCAATTTAATTACTGCTCCGGTGTAATTAGTGATAACATTTACATAAAAACCCTTCAAACCTCTGTATGCAGGAAGAGGATATTAAGACGAAATGAAGTGTAACGGCCATAATAGTGTAAGCATTGGTTTTGGAGCCACGGGCCACATGGCAGGACCCAGATGTTAAACCTTATGTAAAACCTGTAGCAACATACACTGTTTTAATCCATCAGCTTGGTGTTTATATGTCGGAACAACCCACCTTTTGTTTGGCCTCTAGAGTTAATCATTAACACAGGTCATTTATGGGTAGGTTGACAGTGCTCTTAATGCAGTGTTAATGTATTCCAGCTTGTAAAAATGTATCTGAGCGGACATTGCAGGGCCTAATGAAAAGATTGTACATAATGACACAGGCTCCATCCGCTAATGCCTGGTCTGGGTGATGCCAAGGCTTTTAGCCCTACTCTGCTCTGCTCTGCTCTCTGTGTATGTCCCTGTGGGTTGAATATTGGGACACAGAGCTAAGGATGAGGATGGGCTGGTTTTCATCACTACCCCCTGCCTGCCTCTCATGCAGATTCAGATGCTCTGTGCGCGCGTGTGTGTGCGCGTGCGTGCGTGCGTGTGCGTGTATGTGTGATTCTGTTTGTGTGTGTGTGATTGGGAGTGCTTGTGTCTCTGTGTGTTTAGTGGAGTGGTGTTGGGATATGTCAAGATGTCTTTGCGGGGTTGGGGGTGGGGGTGCTGTGGTGGGCCCTGGACCGGACCTGGCAGCCCCTCTTCCGGCATCGCTCGCATACCAGCCTCCGTCTGGATCCAATGAGAGCCACATGCTGGTGTAATCTGCAGAACCCCTGCCACCACCACCACCGCCCCTTCAACCCCTCAATCCCTGTAGCCTACTTAATATCCTGGCCTGGGGTAAATATGTAGCCTGATGGAAGATCCATACTCTGGGCCTGTTAGTGGTGCCTGGTTAGATACACACGGGACATGTTGAGGCTGGCATGAAGTGGAACTGATAGCAGAGATTGAGAGAACTAAAAGAACTAACTAATACTGTGTTGTGTTAAACAATCGATTTCTACTCCAATGCCAAACAGGCATGGTGAGGAACGAGGGTGAATATAGCAGGAATATGGTGTTTGTATCAAGTCAGATCTTAGATAACTGGATGCTTGATTGATAGATGTTTACATGTTGAAATGGAGAATGGTTGTTATCGCTATATGTTTGGACATGGTAACCCCTTCTCCCCCTCTCACATAGCCCTGGTGTGTGTGTGTGTGTGTGTGTGTGTGTGTGTGTGTGTGTGTGTGTGTGTGTGTGTGTGTGTGTGTGTGTGTGTGTGTGTGTGTGTGTGTGTGTGTGTGTGTGTGTGTGTGTGTGTGTGTGTGTGTGTGTGTGTGTGTGTGTGTGTGTGTGTGTGTGTGTGTGTGTGTGTGTGTGTGTGTGTGTGTGTGTGTGTGTGTGTGTGTGTTTGGACTTATTTAGAATACCTCTGTCTATTTGACCAACTTTTTGCAAGTACTTCCCAAACAATACATCCGTTATTAAACCTGCATCAAAATAACCAGTAGCCAGGGAATTTATCATGTTGTGGCGTTGTTAACATGGGACTTACTTGTCAGGAAGTCTTGGTCGTTCCTTTAGGCAATTATAAAAAACCTTGGTTCCAACTTCTATTGACGTTCCAGGATCCAGCTCCAATGTGCTGTTCTGAATGACCTCTGTGTGCTATTCATAACAACATGTCAACAACTTCCTCAAAGTCCAGTGAGGGAGTGGAAGCCCACAGGGAGGGAGGAAGTGACTTCAGCCAGCCAGAGTGGAGGAAGCAGCCCGGTCTCTGGCGTTTACTCGCCCACTAAATCATCTTTACGCTACCAGCAACTCTCTCTGGGGCCTGGCAGTTAAAGCCGGTGACACAATATTACTTAACATTATAAAAATTCTTGCTGCCTCTCTGGGGAGACATAACTTCCAGGGCACAGCAAGAGAAGATTTAATACCGTGGTTTATGGGAGAGATTTTTTTCTTACTCTCTCTTGGCTTGTTCCTTGAGTTACGGCCCAAATGTATGTTTGAAAAAAAAAACATGGTTTATTTATTTATTTCCCCTTTTTTTTATGGTAAGCAGCTTGTCTCATCATTTGGCTGCTCTGGGGAGGATGCTGTAATGGAATGCCGGTCTGTAATTAAAGAGCATTGGCCAGTGTGCATGTTTCACTAAGGGCAGTTGTTTATGTATGACCGTGTGTTTATTAGCCTGGACGGGTCCCTCACCATTGGCCTCTCTGTGGATCTGGGGTTTGATTCCCGCTGTGATTCCAGTTCAGAAACTCCAGGTCATACACTGTTTCTGGACATTAGAAATACCTACCCTGGGGATGACTGTTTTTTATACATTCAGAATGTTTATATTCCAGCATGCAGAAACATACTTGATTTGGCTTTGTGACAGTCCTCGTTCTTGACACTGAAAAGCTGCTGGATCCTGTGGTGACTATCTGCGTTTTACCCACTCCTCCTCCATCTTCCATCTTCATCTTCATCTGCTCTCCCTCGCTCTGTACCACCCACTCCTCCTCCATCTTCATCTTCATCTGCTCTCCCTCGCTCTGTACCACCCACTCCTCCTCCATCTTCATCTGCTCTCCCTCGCTCTGTACCACCCACTCCTCCTCCATCTTCATCTGCTCTCCCTCGCTCTGTACCACCCACTCCTCCTCCATCTTCCATCTTCATCTGCTCTCCCTCGCTCTGTACCACCCACTCCTCCTCCATCTTCATCTGCTCTCCCTCACTCTGTACCACCCACTCCTCCTCCATCTTCATCTTCATCTGCTCTCCCTCACTCTGTACCACCCACTCCTCCTCCATCTTCCATCTTCATCTGCTCTCCCTCGCTCTGTACCACCCACTCCTCCTCCATCTTCCATCTTCATCTGCTCTCCCTCACTCTGTACCACCCACTCCTCCTCCATCTTCATCTTCATCTGCTCTCCCTCACTCTGTACCACCCACTCCTCCTCCATCTTCATCTTCATCTGCTCTCCCTCGCTCTGTACCACCCACCCCTCCTCCATCTTCCATCTTCATCTTCATCTGCTCTCCCTCGCTCTGTACCACCCACTCCTCCTCCATCTTCCTCTCTTCCATCTTCATCTGCTCTCCCTCGCTCTGTACCACCCACTCCTCCATCTTCCTCTCTTCCATCTTCATCTGCTCTCCCTCGCTCTGTACCACCCACGCCTACTCCATCTTCCTCTCTTCCATCTTCATCTGCTCTCCCTCGCTCTGTACCACCCACTCCTCCTCCATCTTCCTCTCTTCCATCTTCATCTGCTCTCCCTCGATCTGTACCACCCACGCCTCCTTCATCTTCCTCTCTTCCATCTTCATCTGCTCTCCCCTCGCTCTGTACCACCCCTCCATCCCTCTCTCTGTCAGTCTGTTTTTGCCTAACATGATTTTTATGTAGTTTGATTTTCTCACCATGACGTAGCATGTAACAGCTGCCATCTCACTCAACCTTGTTTCTGTTTAGAGATTTAAAATGTGTGACTGGTTGGGGAACATTCCACCCCATTCAAATGGTTTATGTGAACTCTGATGTGAAGTTTGATAAGTATTTTTGAACGATATGTCAGCACATGCTTGAAAGAAACCCAATCCTCCCTCCCTCTCCCCCCTCCCTCCCTCCCTCCCTCCCTTCTCTCTTTCTCACTCCCCTCCAGGCTGACAGCATTTGTGTTGAAATCCTTTGCTCAGTCTCGTGGGTTCATCTTCATTGACCCAGAGGAGCTGCGTGCTGCCAAGGCCTGGCTCATCAACCACCAGAGAGAGGAGGGCTCCTTCCCCGCCATGGGACGCATCCTCAACAAAGACCTGCAGGTGTGTGCGTAGGTGTATCTGTGTTGTGTAACAGGAGACTGGCCTGTGGTGATGCCTGACATAGTGACCCAGAACAATAGACAGTGTGGTGGGATGTACACGGACAAGGTGTGTGTGTTTTCATAGGCACCATTAACCAGTGTTATTCTCCATCTAAAGGGAGGAATCCATGGAAAGATCTCATTGACAGCGTACGTGGTTGCAGCCCTCCTGGAGACAGGAATAACTACAGAGGTAAGAGGAACAATGGGTGGGACCATGACCTTTCCTACCAATCAGCCGCACCTCCTCAACAGCATTATTTAGCACAGTGAATCCTAACCTGACATTTATATGTGGATGTAAATTGGACTTTCAGTGAATCTTTCAAGCTCAGACCTAATAACAGAATATGTGTGTGTATGTGTGTACAGAGGAGGCTATTGGGAGGAGTTATAGGCAGACGGGCTGATTGTAATGGCTGGAATGGAATCAATGGAACGGAGTCAAACATATGGTTTCCATATGTTCGATATGTTTGATGCTATTCCATTCCAGCCATTACGATGAGCCCATCCTTCTATAGTGCCTCCCACCAGCCTCCTCTGGTGTGTGTGCTTGCGTTACTGTGTGTTTGCCGGTACATTCCCATCAGCACAAAATATGGATGTTCTGGCACGGCGCCCCCTCATATTTGTTATGCTCCAGTGGCAGTCATCTAATATCTAATACCTGGCTGACTGCATCAAGATATTTATGAGGAGGACATGCAGAGACAATGATGCCTGTGGAAGGTAGTACACCTCGGCCACATTCCTGTCATGGGGTACCTTGCCATGCTCTTACCCTGTTGCTGAACCCGAGACGACGTGCTCACCGGCCAGTTAAACCCTCTGTAATGTTCTTTGAAGCAACACCTTTGAACACACTGGCAGTGACACTGACATTTTGTCATGGTCGCTCTAGTATAAAGATATCTTTGGCTATTGAAAGGTAGCACTGCCCTTTATCTGCCAAAGTCATTGTTACAAAAGAATGTTGTTGTTTGTGTGTTCAGGGAGTGAGTCCATGTCATGTTTATCCTTTGTCCTACTTTGAGCGTGTTGCCAATACCAATGTTAAACCCCAGTTTGTTATTGTGTCAGCTCTCAATTCATTCATGCACAGCTCTGCACAAGGTATTCACAAAGTATTTCTTCACTCTGGCTCCCTTCCATCCATCTCCCTCCCCCTTCAAAAAACCCCCCTTTTCTCTTCCTGTCTTCCTATATTTCCCTATCTATCCTGAAGGGCTCTCCAGAGAATCAGGCCTTTTAAAACTGATGCCAACTATAAAAGGATACTTGACATCAAAGCAAAACTCCTTCCCTCTTACAAATGCAGTTATTTAAAAGATGACTCGGCAGACTAAAGTGAGTGGCTGCTGAAGTCATATCTGAGTGCGCTCAAGAAAACGGGGCACATCTGGAAAAGATGAAAGTGCTCCTACCTTTAATGCCTCAGAGAATGTTTATTTGCCTTTTGATAAGCAGCACATCTGAGTTGAGGAGTATGAGTTGGAACAGTACAGATCTTGAACATTCAGCAAAGATCAAATATGCCTGACTTAAGCGAAAGATGAATACGGATGGAGGGAAGGCGTTGACGTATGAAGGTTTTGTCTGTGTGTACAATGTGTTAGCGCACGTGTGTGTGTGTATTTATATAAATATGTGTACTCTTCCCCAGGAGGAGAAGATTGCTGTGGCCAAGGCAAAGGGTTTCCTGGAGAGTAACACATACACAGCGGATGACCCGTACACCACAGCCCTGTCTTCCTACGCCCTGGCTCTGTTACGAAGCCCCTATGCTTCCCTCGGCCTCCGACGCCTCAACCACATGGCCATCACACAAGGTACTCAGCTGTAAGGAACTGATCTCATATCAGTTTGGTTGCCTACCAATTCATATTAAACACTAAACTAACATGGCACTGTTCTTTCTCACATTGTTCCTTAACACTTTCCTTTCTCTCCATCACTCACTGTTCTTTCTTTTCTGTCTCAATCAGACGGCTTCACCCACTGGAGTCTGACGGGCAGCAGGGTGACCGATGAAGACACTTTCATGGGCTTCAGTGACGGTCTTTCTCAGTCAGGTAGACACACACACTGTCTCGCCTCCTGTGGCCACAGCTAGACTATCCTCTATGACTGATGATGTTCTCACATCTTGACTTTGAGTATTAGTGTGAATGTCTGGCGGCTGTCTAGTGTTTGTATACTAATAGTCTCCTCCATGTCCCAGTGGTGTCAGCGGAGGTGGAGATGACAGCATACGGCTTGCTGACCTACACCCTACTGGGTGACGTGGCCTCCGCCCTGCCTGTGGTCAAGTGGCTCTCCCAGCAGAGGAACGCCCTCGGGGGCTTCTCCTCCACACAGGTACCCCTCACAAGCCTCTCCGCCTCTTTGTCCAAAGCATTCTCCAAAATGTGGTTGTATTTTTCCTTTATATTACCAGATTAGCCTCACTGACATTTCAAATCTCTTTTAGAAGAGATAACCAGCTCAGCAAAGTACATTTGAAACAACTGGTAACTGTTCATCTGGTCAGACTGTGTCCAAAGCATCCTTCTAATAACTGTGTGTCTGTCCTCTTTTCTAGGACACGTGTGTAGCTCTTCAGGCGTTGTCTGAGTACGCTATCCTGTCATATGTGGGAGGAGTCAACCTGACCATCTCTCTGGCCTCTACCAACCTGGACTTCCAGGAGAGCTTTGAACTGCACCGCGACAACCAAAAGATCCTACAGAGCGCCTCGGTAAGGAGTAGGGTCACGTTGCCCTTAGACTCTCATAATGGTTACGGTTAGGATTGGAGGAAGGTAATCTGATCCTAGATCTGTGCCTAAGGGCATCTTCTTTCTGAGGTAAACACTCTTGCTCAAGTAGTTAAGGGACCCCTACGGTACCAAGATACACACTACACACAGAAGCAAAAATTACAGAATTGTCCATTTTCAATGATGGGTATCTTAAATAACATCCACTAAGTCAATGCAGTTGAGGATAACTAGAAGACTTTATCTAAGCAATGGCATGTGTTTCCCAGTGAATAAACCAGTGAGTGTGTTCAGGCTGTACCTCTACATTTCCTTCTCATCCCCACAGCGAGGGAGTAGCTCAGGTAAGGGCTTGAACTTTTGTTCCCTCTGCCAGGCATGTAATTATCTGCCCTAATTAGCTGTATCAAGTTTAATTGGGGGTAATTTAGCTATGCTGGTTAGTGGCCAGGCTATTTGACTGCTGCTGCTTACATCAACAGCATTCAAATCAAATTTTATTTGTCACATGCGCCGAATACAACAGGTGTAGTAGACCTTACCGTGAAATGCTTACTTACAAGCCCTTAACCAATAATGCAGTTTTAAGAAAATAGAGCTAAGAAAATATTCACTAATATATATATAAAAAAGTAACACAATAAAATAACAATAATGAGACTATATCATTTTTTAAAAAATTGTATAACATTCTAAAATGTATCATTTTTAGATAAAATTATACTAAATATGTCACCAAATAATTGTTTAAAACACACTATTTTGCAATGAATGGCTACAGTAGCCTCAATAGCACTCTGTAGGGTAGCACCATGGTGTAGCCAGAGGACAGCTAGCTTCCGTCCTTCTCTTGGTACATTGACTTCAATACAAAACCTAGGAAGCTCTTGGTTCTCACCCCCATCCATAGACACATAGTAATTATGACAACTTCCAGAGGACGTCCTCCAACCTATCAGAGCTCTTGCAGCATGAACTGACATGTTGTCCACCCAATCAAATAATCAAAAAATGCATCTAGTTCTGAAAGCATAAGCTAAAGCTAGCTAGCACTGCAGTGCATAAAATGTGGTGAGTAGTTGTCTCAAAGAGAGAGAAAGATAATAGCTGAACCGTTTCAGCAAATTAACTTCTTCAAAAAAGAAGCAAGAGAGAGAGATATTTCATCTTGTCTTTTCACTTACTTGCAAATGCAGCTAACATTAGTTAGTTTAGCCTACTGAAACACCCTGCTCAAACAGAGGGATGCTATGTTAGCTAGTTGGCTATGACTATCCATCACAACACTGGAACCCTTCCATGTAAGCTTTTGGTTTTATTAATTTATTGCCACCGGGGCCTGCGGTGTAACTGTAAACTGCTTACTGACTGTACACTGTAACATTACTGCATGATTGGAGCAGTTTACTAACACATTAGTGCTATTACCTATGTTGACTAGGACGTTACTTTAGCTAATATGAGGAAAATGATGACAATTACTTTCGGTTATCTTTAGTTGGGTTTTTTTGGTGTTCATTTGGTGTTCATTCAAAGAAGATGTACACTTTCCACGCTTCGCTTTGGACTCATTCCGACAACAGATGTAACACTTGGCCTCGCAGCCTTGTGAATGATGACCTGTTTCAAGGTCTTACTCACATCGGCTACGGAGAGCGTGATCACACAGTCGTCCAGAACAGCTGGTGCTATCATGCATGCGTCAGTGTTGCTTGCCTTGAAACGAGCATAAAAGGCATTTAGCCCATCTGGTAGGCTTGCGTCACTGGGCAGCTCGCGGCTGGGTTTAACTTTGTTGTCCGTAATAGTTTGCAAGCCCTGACACATCCGACAGGCGTCAGAGCCGGTGTAGTAGGATTCAATTTTAGTCCTGTTTTAACTCTTTGCCTGTTTGATGGTTTGTCTCTCTAACCACCTCTGTCTCCTCCCTCCCACCCCTTTTCTCTCTCAACCCTATTTTCCCTTTTTTCCTCTTTCCCTCTCGCTCTGTCTCTCTCTCCCTTCCCTCCTCTCGCTGCAGATTCCCAGTATTCCCACAGGGTTGTTTGTCAGTGCTAAAGGCGAGGGCTGCTGTCTCATGCAGGTACGTTACTTCTGATCTCCCCCTTCTATAATTTTATTTTTCACTCACAGAGAATCCTCCAGAGGGGAAAAGCCAGTGCATTCCCATGACTCATTGCTCTAATGCCCAAATTCCTGACTGTAAATCGGAATGATCTTGTAAAACGTAGGGAATTGTTCAGCAGGGACTGTTCGTTCCCCAATTACACTGGATAGGATGCTGTTTTTCCTGTACCTTGTCACTAAAACAGAAAGCTATTTGAGGCCAGGGTGCATAAACAACTACTGGGGGAGTTTCTCTGTTCAGCTTCCTGCTCTAGATAGAACACAGCGTTCCTCCTCTCCTCACTTTGCCTTTCCGTCATGTTTAGAAGAGCCTGTCAACCTTAACCCTCTTCACATGACAGGTGATCATTATACTGGTCTCAAATGGGTTCTGTGATCCTTCAGATAACACTAACAGTTATTGGATCCTTTGAAAAAAGACAGAAATCTTATAAGCATAATTCTGCAGGTAGCCTAGCGATTAGAGCGTTAGGCCAGTAACCGAAAGGTCGCTAGTTCGAATCCCTCGACAAGGTGAAAATATGTTAATGTGACCTTGAGCAAGGCACTTAACCCTAATTTCTACAGGGTTGCCATTGATAATGGTAGACTGGTCGTGACCCCACTCTCCAAGGGTGTTTCAGGGAGAGTTGGGATATGCAAAAAAAAAATCCAATTCACACATGCGTAATTAATACACATTTGTACATGTGTAAAATAGGACAGGTATAAGTGCCCACCAAATTATTATACATTTTATCATTACATATATACACTGGGGTATAGCCCCAGTATCCTATGATGGTGCCACCTTTCCAACAAGTCAGTTCATCAAATTTCGGCTGTTTTTCATGGTCCGGTCAAAATCTTAACGCTACAGCATACAATGACATTCTAGATGATTCTTGGCATCCAACTTTGTGGCAACAGTTTGGGCAAGGCCCTTTCTGTTTCAGCATGACAATCAAATCAAAGTGTATTTGTCACGTGCGCCGAATACAATGCTTACTTACAGGCCCTAACCAACAGTGCAATTTTGTAAGAAAAAAATAGGTATTAGGTGAACAATAGATAAGTAATGAAATAAAAAACAACAGTAAAAAGACAGTGGAAAAATAACAGTAGCTAGGCTATAACAGTAGCAAGGCTATAACAGTCGCGAAGCTATTAACAGTAGCGAGGCTATAACAGTAGCGAGGCTATTAACAGTATCGAGGCTATAACAGTAGTGAGGCTATAACAGTAGTGAGGCTATAACAGTAGCGAGGCTATTAACAGTAGCGAGGCTATAACAGTAGTGAGGCTATAACAGTAGTGAGGCTATAACAGTAGCGAGGCTATAACAGTAGTGAGGCTATAACAGTAGTGAGGCTATAACAGTAGCGAGGCTATTAACAGTAGCGAGGCTATTAACAGTAGTGAGGCTATAACAGTAGTGAGGCTATAACAGTAGCGAGGCTATTAACAGTAGCGAGGCTATAACAGTAGCGAGGCTATAACAGTAGTGAGGCTATAACAGTAGCGAGGCTATAACAGTAGCGAGGCTATTAACAGTAGCGAGGCTATAACAGTAGTGGGGCTATAACAGTAGTGAGGCTATAACAGTAGCGAGGCTATAACAGTAGCGAGGCTATTAACAGTAGCGAGGCTATAACAGTAGTGAGGCTATAACAGTAGCGAGGCTATTAACAGTAGCGAGGCTATTAACAGTCGCGAGGCTATTAACAGTAGCGAGGTTATAACAGTAGCGAGGATATTAACAGTAGCGATGCTATTAACAGTTGCGAGGCTATTAACAGTAGCGAGGCTATTAACAGTAGCGAGGCTATTAACAGTCGCGAGGCTATAACAGTAGTGAGGCTATTAACAGTAGCGAGGATATTAACAGTAGCGAGGCTATTAACAGTAGCGAGGCTATTAACAGTCGCGAGGCTATAACAGTAGTGAGGCTATTAACAGTAGCGAGGCTATTAACAGTAGCGAGGCTATTAACAGTAGCGAGGCTATTAACAGTAGCGAGGCTATTAACAGTCGCGAGGCTATTAACAGTCGCGAGGCTATTAACAGTCGCGAGGCTATTAACAATAGCAAGGCTATAACAGTAGCGAGGCTATTAACAGTCGCGAGGCTATAAACAGTAGCGAGGCTATTAACAGTAGCGAGGCTATTAACAGTAGCGAGGCTATTAACAGTCGCGAGGCTATTAACAGTCGCGAGGCTATTAACAGTCGCGAGGCTATTAACAGTAGCGAGGCTATTAACAGTAGCGAGGCTATTAACAGTCGCGAGGCTATAAACAGTAGCGAGGCTATTAACAGTCGCGAGGCTATTAACAGTCGCGAGGCTATTAACAGTAGCGAGGCTATAACAGTAGCGAGGCTATTAACAGTAGCGAGGCTATTAACAGTCGCGAGGCTATTAACAGTCGCGAGGCTATTAACAGTCGCAAGGCTATTAACAGTAGCGAGGCTACACAGTAGCGAGGCTATTAACAGTCGCGAGGCTATAAACAGTAGCGAGGCTATTAACAGTAGCGAGGCTATTAACAGTAGCGAGGCTATAACAGTAGCGAGGCTATTAACAGTAGCGAGGCTATTAACAGTCGCGAGGCTATTAACAGTCGCGAGGCTATAACAGTAGCGAGGCTATTAACAGTCGCGAGGCTATAAACAGTAGCGAGGCTATATACAGTAGCAAGGCTATATACAGTAGCAAGGCTATATACAGGCACCGGTTAGTCGGGCTAATTGAGGTAGTATGTACATGTAGGTATGGTTAAAGTGACTATGCATATATGATAAACAGAGAGTAGCAGTAGCGTAAAAGAGGAGTTGGTGGGTGATGGGTGGCGGGACACAATGCAGAGTAGCCATTTGAATACCTGTTCAGGAGTCTTATGGCTTGGGGGTTAAAGCTGTTGAGAAGCCTTTTGGTCCTAGACTTGGCGCTCCGGTACCGCTTGCCATGCGGTAGTAGAGAGATCAATCTATGACTGGGGTGGCTGGGGTCTTTGACAATTTTTAGGGCCTTCCTCTGACACCGCCTGGTGTAGAGGTCCTGGATGGAAGACAGCTTTGCCCCAGTGATGTACTGGGCCATACACACTACCCTCTGTAGTGCCTTGCGGTCGGAGGCCGAAGAGTTACCGTACCAGGCAGTGATGCAACCCGCCAGGATGCTCTCGATGTTGCAGTTGTAGAACCTTTTGAGGATCTCAGGACCCATGCCAAATCTTTTTAGTTTCCTGAGGGGGAATAGGCTTTGTCGACTGTCTTGGTATATTTGGACCATTCTAGTTTGTTGGTGATGTGGACACCAAGGAACTTGAAGCTCTCAACCTGCTCCAATGCCCCCGTGCACAAAGCGAGGACATTACATAAATGGTTTGTCGAGATCGGTGTGGAGGAACTTGACTGGCCTGCACAGAGCCCTGACCTCAACCCCATTGAACACCTTTTAGGTGAATTGGAAAGCCGACTGCAAGCCAGGCCTAAACGCCCAACAACAGTGCCTGACCTCACTAATGCTCTCATGGATGAATGGAAGCAAATCCCTGCAGCAATGTTCCAACATTTAGTGGAAAGCCTTCCCAGAAGAGTGGAGACTGTTATAGTAGCAAAGGGGGGACCAACACCATATTAATGCCCATGATTTTAGAATGAGATTTTCGACGGGCAGGTGTCCAGATACTTTTGGTCATGTAGTGTACTACCTAACCCCGTTCAAAGGCACTTCAATATTTTGTCTTGCCCATTCACTCTCTGAATTGCACACATACCCTGTCGTTCTCAACTAACATCAAGGCGGTGGCCCGTTCCTGTAGGTTCATGCTCTACAACATCCGCAGAGTACGACCCTGCCTCACACAGGAAGCGGCGCAGGTCCTAATCCAGGCACTTGTCATCTCCCGTCTGGATTACTGCAACTCGCTGTTGGCTGGGCTCCCTGCCTGTGCCATTAAACCCCTACAACTCATCCAGAACGCCGCAGCCCGTCTGGTGTTCAACCTTCCCAAGTTCTCTCACGTCACCCCGCTCCTCCGCTCTCTCCACTGGCTTCCAGTTGAAGCTCGCATCCGCTACAAGACCATGGTGCTTGCCTACGGAGCTGTGAGGGGAACGGCACCTCAGTACCTCCAGGCTCTGATCAGGCCCTACACCCAAACAAGGGCACTGCGTTCATCCACCTCTGGCCTGCTCGCCTCCCTACCACTGAGGAAGTACAGTTCCCGCTCAGCCCAGTCAAAACTGTTCGCTGCTCTGGCCCCCCAATGGTGGAACAAACTCCCCCACGACGCCAGGACAGCGGAGTCAATCACCACCTTTCGGAGACACCTGAAACCCCACCTCTTTAAGGAATACCTAGGATAGGATAAAGTAATCCTTCTCACCCCCCTTAAAAGATTTAGATGCACTATTGTAAAGTGGCTGTTCCACTGGATGTCATAAGGTGAATGCACCAATTTGTAAGTCGCTCTGGATAAGAGCGTCTGCTAAATGACTTAAATGTAAATCTAAACATACACAATCCATGAGAGGAACCTAGAGATGAACCAGGCTCTGAGGGGGGGCCAGTCCTCTTCTGGCTGTGCCGGTGGAGATTGTAAGAGTACATGGCCATTAAGGCTAGATCGTTCTTCAAGATGTTCAAATGTTCATAGATGACCAGCAGGGTCAAATAATAATCACAGTGGTTATAGAGGGTGCATCAGGGCAGCACCTCAGGAGTAAATGTCAGTTGGCTTTTTCATAGCCGAACATTGAGGTCGAGACAGCAGGTGAGAGAGAGAGAGTCGAAACAGCAGGTTCAGGATAAGGTAGCAGGTCCGGTGAACAGGTCAGGGTTCGATAGCCGCAGGCAAAACAGCAGAAAGTGGATCAGCAGCACAACCAGGTGGACTGGGGACAGCGACAGCAAGAAGTCGTCAGGCCAGGTAGTCCTAAGGCATGGTCCTAGGGCTCAGGTTCTCTGGGAGGGGAGAGAGGGAGAAATGGGAGAATTAGAGGGTTCAGCCTATCTCTGTCCCACTTCTCACTCCACACATTCCTGCAAACCTCTACACATACACCACTTTTCCAGCTTTCACACCTCTCCCTCCCTCAGCACATCCCTCTCTCCAGTCTGCCAGTGCCTGAGGCCTGGAGCACCTGGGCTGTAATGAGATGACAAGATAGGCATGATTAAAGAGAGAGTGTGTGTGTACATGCATACCTATGTGCAGGAGCGCGTGCTTGCGTGTGCGTGTACTAGCTCTACAACATAGGTTCTCTGCACTTTCTATTACCTCCGGAATCAGGAATAAATTCTGTCTCTCCAAGCTCTGCTTGTGTTCTCGCCTCAGATTGATGTATCCTACAACGTGCCTGACCCCGTGGCCAAGCCAGCCTTCCAGCTTAAGGTGGACCTGAAGGAGCCCAAGCAGGAGCGCCACCCGCCAGCCCCGCCCTCCCCCCGCCACGCCAGCCCTCGCTCGCGATCCCGTTCCGACAACCGCTCGGAGCTGAGCCGCAAACGCCGGGCTGCCACCGACGATGAAGACCCCGCAGCCCACCAAGACGACCTAGACTACCGTATCACCCTGGAAGCCTGCGCCAGGTACTGCAGAGACTGCAGCAGCCTTTTAGCCTAACTAGCATTTAGCCTGGTAGTTGGCCTAGTTCTGCTAGCATCGAGCCTGGTAGTTGGCCCAGATCTGCTAACATCTAGCCTGGTAGTTGGTCTATATCTGCTAGCATTTATCCTGGCATTTGGCCTAGTTCTGCTAGCGTTTAGCCTGGTGGTTGGCCTAGTTCTACTAGCATTTAGCTTAGCATCTAACCCTCTTAGCATTTTTCTCTCTTCAGGTGGCTCCACACAGGTTCTTCCAACATGGCTGTCTTGGAGGTCCCTCTGCTGTCAGGTTTCCGTGCCGATGTGGAAAGTTTGGAGAGGGTAGGACATAAACATACACTCACATTACAATGTCATACAGACAGACGGCATGTAGCATAGCGGTTCGAGCGTTGGGCCAGTAACCGAAAGGTCACTTGTGCGAATTCCGACAGTATGTAGATGTGCCCTTGAGCAAGGTACTTAACACAAATTTGCTGTACTACTATGGCTGATCCTAATACAACACATTTCACTGTGTATGTGACAATAAAAACAACCCCCCCCATGAAGGCCATTTCAGAGGTGTAGTGCGGAATTGATCAGTCCCCTTCTGTTTTGCTCAGTCCCCTATGCTGCTCATGCTTCTTCCCCTGTCTCAGAGAGGTGTTTGTGGACGTGTGTTTATTAACGGAGGAGGACATTGAGTGGCTCTGCCATTGTGCTGCTACTCTTGGCAGATATAGACAAAACATTTGCGCCACTGTACTGAGTATCCGCTCTGCTTCTCTTGTAAACATAGGGGTCATGCTGAATGTTACTGGGAATTGTGCACTGTGTGTGTGTGTGTGTGTGACTGGGCGTGTGTGTGTTTGTTTATACAGCAGTGGGGTAATCACTATTGAGAGGGTATTTTTACTGCAGTGTCTGGATGAGGGCCAGCTCTGGCCCAGTGACATTACTGTTTCTATGGGGCTCCACAAGGAGCCAACACAAACCCTCACAGACCCTCTCTGGGGCTATTACCCAGCCACCAGGGAAGGGCTGGGCCACTGGGGGTTGCCATTGTTAATTCCAACTACCCCACTCTGAGAGCCAGGGGAGAGGGACCCAGGGACGCATGGCAGACATCTTAGAGAGGGGGGTGAGAGGTTAGTTGAAGTCACCTCCCCAGGTCCTCTTCAAAACACTTGTCTCCCTCATTTCTGCAGAGTTATGGGCCCCAAAATCAAACTATCCACCTTCGTAAAGACCTACCTACCTGGGGGGACAGATTTACAACCACTCACACACACACACACACACACACACACACACACACACACACACTATCTCCCTGAGACTTGAGGGAGTCGGTGCTGACCTGTATATTGAAGTGGCTTACAAGCTCCTTTTACAGAGCCAGCCTGCTCACCTCCCTGCTGTACGACTGCCTGGCTGCCCTGACCAGCAGCATTCCTCACATCATGAGACGGAGCCTAGCTTATGCAGTCATGTCTTGTTGTTTTCATAGATGTTACTTGGAATCCTTACACAACATACTTTGGCCTCTATTGCTCTTTTTATCCATAAAATGAGCTGAGCTGAATGGAGCAAAATGCCTTTCACACTATGCTACCTACTTTATGTTACTTTAAGTGCTCAGAGAAAGTGAATGGAATACATTTCAAGTTGTTACTATAATTATAGTTATTGTCAAGAGAGAAAACAACACGGCCAACACACAGCCTACTACACACACACACACACACAAACACTATCAAGCTCTCTCTCCCTCTGTGTGTGTGTGTGTGTGTGTGTGTGTGTGTGTGTGTGTGTGTGTGTGTGTGTGTGTGTGTGTGTGTGTGTGTGTGTGTGTGTGTGTGTGTGTGTGTGTGTGTGTGTGTGTGTGTGTGTGTGTGTGTGTGTGTGTGTGTGTGTGTGTGTGTGTGTGTGTGTGTGTGTGTGTGTGTGTGTGTGTGTCCCAGTGGCGCCAGCACAGGCTGAGCACCTCATAAACTTAATCTGTCCGTAGGACTGCTACCTCTTAGAGAGCCCTATGGGAGGAATTACCCCCCCCCCTCCAACCATACTTCCCACAACACCTATCCCCTTAGCCAGTAAACAGAAACTCCCTCTTAGACAGTCGGCACAGGTACTGTTATTGGAAGCTGGCTCCCTCCCTTTGGCTTGTAAACAGGCTTGGCTTGACCTACCTACAACTGGACTGAAAGGTCACCAGAATTCTCACTGGCCATCAGTGAGACAACAGAAAAGCTTAGAATTGACTCGGACTCTTGAGTAGTTCATCCCCCTTTTCCTATCATAAAGCTGCTGCTGGACAAGAGGGTTGGTCTGAAGAGGTACGAAGTGGATGGAAGGAAGGTCCTCTTCTACTTTGATGAGGTGAGTTAGCCATACCGGAATATCACCATTGTAATCTGTGGTGTACTGTACTGTGATCAGTTCTAACTGTTTTACATGTTTGCACTGTCTCTGTGCTTGTCCCACAACGCAGATCTCCAGTCAGTGTATGACATGTGTGGCCTTCCAGGCTATCAGGGAGTACATAATGGGCAAGACAGCGCCTGTTCCGGTCAAGGTGTACGACTACTACGAACCAGGTGTGCCTCTGACGTGATGAATATTTTCAACAGCACCTCACTTTGCGAGCAAGAAAACCCTCCTTTGTCTTCACGATGATTAACTGACAGCCTTCTCTCAGAGGAAATTGGAATTCTCTGGTCTGTGGTTTAAAATGCAAGTACAGAGTTGTTTTGTGGAGAGACTTGTCCACTACTCCTACAAAGCTGTGTGTTTCTGTCTCTCTCTCGCTATACAGCATTTGAAGCCACCCGCTTTTACAATGTGAGCGAGAGCAGTCCCCTGGCCCGCAAGCTGTGTGACGGCACCACGTGCAACGAGGTGGAGAGCTCAACCAATCAATGGATAGGTAAAAGTTACAACACTACTGTATGTCCATTAACGGAACTACCACATTCTCTTTGTGTTCGTCCCTATTTATCCCAGCTAATGAAGCAGTGAGAGAGAGAGCAAGTGAAGGTGTGACTTGTGTCTGACGGGACTCCTCTGTAAACCTCCATTTCCTGTCCCTTGACTTTCTAAGAGCGTGTGTGTCGTGCCTAAACTGTTATTGGCACGGGCCGATGTTGGGAAGAGAAGAAACAGAAAAGCAGGCCCACACAGGAATGCCCACTGGCCCTGGTTGTCATCGTGCCGAGTGTTTCCGCTTCAGCGACACATACACATACACACACTCTCATTAGCGGGGACCGATGTTGCTACAACAAATGGCAAAGTTTGCCCCTGTCACCGTGGTGACGGGTGGATGACCCTGTTTGTGTTGATGCTGTGTTTTGCTGGCTTGGCTGAGAGAGAGAGAGGCTGAGGGGCTGGGACCCCCATGCAGCTGGAACCAAGGCCATGCCCAGACCCTGGGGAACAGCGCTCATCAACACACATCCTCTCACACACATAATCTTTCTCTCTCTCTTTCCTAACACTTTCCCTCCTATGAAAGATGTCATCTCTTTATTTGCCTGACCCATGTTTGGAATATTTTTTTTTTGTCCTGTGTATTTTACTATGAAGTAATTATGGTTGCATTCCACTACTAAAGTCACACAATGTTGATACACATTGTTAGAAAAAAGCAAAAGTTCAAGATCCCCCAAAGTTGAAAAATATATCATTTCTCCTGTCCGGTGTTTTTCCTTTGACCCAGGCTTTGTCCAGGGGAACCAATGTAACAAGGTGTTTGGCTGTCTGGAAGAGGAGCAGTTTGAGCGTTGCACCTGCTACAGGGACTGTGGCTATGACGGAGAGCCTGTGTGTGGCTCAGACGGACATCTCTACCAGAACCAGTGTCAGATGGAGGTCTTCGCCTGCCGCAACGGGACCCGCATAGAACAAATGCCCATGTCCCAGTGTCCTCAGAGTAAGACTACTCTACTAGGGATGGGCTCCATTCCATTTGAAATTCAGTTGATGAGTTGAAAAATCCTCAATGACAGTAATGGCCAATGAATCAATTCATGAGTTTGATGTCAATTCATCCTCTGAATGATTGAAATGAAAGCTGCTACAGCTGTGCCACCACACCCACTGGCTGCTCCTAACACTAGCATGCCAGGCTCTGAACCCCTCCCAGTGTCTCTGCCAGCCAGGGTCACATGTGGCTCTGATTTATCGGTCAGCTACCACACCTCGAAGAGCTAAAAACACGATATACTTCATAGTCAAACATTACATCCACTGAAAAAATGTCTCCAAAATGTTTTGATTATGAGAAACACCCTTTGAGGAATTGAAGAGAGGACGTGCTGAGAAGAGGGTGCAGGGTAGCCCAACATGCACGTGCACATACTCTCACACGCGCACACACACACACAAGTAGGAGAAGAAAGAGTGAGGTGTGTGTGTGTGTGTGTGTGTGTGTGTGTGTGTGTGTGTGTGTGTGTGTGTGTGTGTGTGTGTGTGTGTGTGTGTGTGTGTGTGTGTGTGTGTGTGTGTGTGTGTGTGTGTGTGTGTGTGTGTGTGTGTGTGTGTGTGTGTGTGTGTGTGTGTGTGTGTGGCTGTGGTAACAGCTGGTCAGGTGCAGGTTGATTGCTGGGTGAAGTTTGTGAGGAGAGCTTCTCTCCCCCCTCTGCCCAGCGCTACTATATTACAGGGAACCCCAAATGACAGAGTGCTTTTGTCCAGGCCTTTGAAAATCCTGTCACATTCCTTTCTGACGCACAAACCAACAACAAAGGAGCCTTCTTGTTGTGGAGTGGATTGGGAAAAAGCACATATCAAAACCTGTGTGGGAAAACAAGGCTGCCTGTGCCAAGTTTACAGTAGATTATCAAAGGACCGGATCCATATTTAGACCTTCCTCTCATTGTTTGTGTATGTCTGGTTAGGAAATAAGCAGTATATCATGCTTTTACCCTAATCGTACAGTACGTGGTCTGTGTAACATTGGCTTGTTGTGATTGTGTTGTGTCTGTTCACACAGTGGAATCCACCACGGAGGACAGAGAGAACACAACAGGCGAGGAACCTGAGCAAACTCCTGTGCCTATACACACAGGTAAATATAGTGCATGGTAAAACACACACCTCTTCTTCCCTCTATACCCCCGCTCTAACCCCTATCTTCCCATCTCTCATTGGTTGCCAGCTGTTCCCGGCTGCAGGAGTGTGTATGTGAGGAGTGTGAAGTCTGTGTGTGTGTGTGTGTGAGTGCCAGTCAAAGGCAAGAGCTGGAGAGTTCACCTCTGAGTGAAGCTGGCGTTGACGTGCAGGCATGTGAGGAGGTTCATGCACTGCTCTGCTCCGTTCCCACTCTGAGACACTGTATACAAGTCTGACAGATGAAGACCAGACCTCTAGTGCCCACTGTAAATATGTCTATCTGCATACATCCATGGATCTGTATTGTATGAGGGATTGGAGATTACTCCAGCTCAGATTACACACATGCAACGCTCTGAGAACATCCACATACAGACTGCCTCCAATAGTTTGCTATAACCTATACCCACTGTGAGGTCCACCACCATGCGTCGGCTTCTTCTTGCTTGTCTGGATATATACAAATAAGTATAAAGAGATTGATCGCAGTTGTAAATGAGAACTTGTTCTCAACTGGCCTACCTGTTTAAATAAAGGTGAAATAAAAAATACTTTTAAAAATCAGTGTTGTAGAAAAGAGTTGGAGGTGAAGATGAAAGAGTCACTGCCCTCCCTTCCCTCCTAGCCTCCATGTCTGATCAGTCTGTCTGCCTGCAGTGTGCTGGGAGCTGTTGGGACTTGCCCCAGCTGTCTGTAGTCGTGTAGAGGAGAGGAGGAAGTAGAGCACTGACGCCTCAGCAGATCACATCGACAGGCTACTGTCACATTCTGATAAACAGGAGAATAGGCTTTCCTTAGCGGGGATAGTTTTGCTTGAAGGGGATATTTGTTGCTCCACCACAGGGTTCACGTAGATGCCATGCTTAAATAACTTGCAGTTACAGAACTCCCGGTAAGATGTATCACTCTTTATGTTGGTTTGTAGCAGGAGTCGTGGCTGTGGTAGGGTAGGCTCACGTCGATGTGTGTGTACTTCCGTGCGTGTGTGTATTTGATGTGGCCTATGCCTGCGCTGACTTGTTCCCTGCCTGCAGCTCACTGTAGCTGTAATGGAGTTCCACAAAGGTCAAAGGTCTCCTCAGTACAAAGACTGATGCTTCACAGTGGAAAAGACCTCACCACAGGAATGCCATTAAAAGTGGACTGCGGTACACACATACAGAACATGTATCATACCAGATTATTACACTCAATGAACAGCTGTGTATTTTCTGAGCTAATAAATGTTGTTGAGCTGAGCTCCACTGAGCATTAGGTTAGGTAGATTGTGATGGATGTGATTTTGTGTGCCAAGAATCTGACAGCATTCTCAACAGCTTTAGTAAAAAACATTGAGGCTTTGGAATCAGTTTCTCTGTGGACATGTCCCTTAGTGGTGAAATGGCATCAGAGCTGAGGGCATGATTAATTCAACAAAACACACTTGTTTTGATGAAAATAAATGGAGTGTATTGTGTGTATTCATCTGCAATGTATGATTTCCAAAAGGAGCAGTGTGCATGCAGTGCTTTACATGAGGCTGAACATTAGGACATAGTGACCCCTACTGGTCACCTTGTACAATTAACTATTTTGGTAGATATTCTCAGTGGAAACATTGTTATGCCCCTTGACTTTTCAGCCAATGTTAGTGTTCTCATAAAAATAATTGTTGTGAACAATTGTCTCATCTTATTTCTAAGGATATTTCTCACCATCCCACCTGCCCTCCATCTCTCTCTCTCACTGTCACTCTCTCTCTCTCTCTGTTCCTCTTTCTTGTGCTTGTAGGCGAGGAAGAGCAGGGTTCCATGGCTGAGGTGTCCTACTACTCCTATGAGTATGACCCAGAACCCTTTCCTGCAGAGGGAGAGGACCATTTGGAGCTGGAGGCAGGGGAGCGGGGGGGAGAGCAGGAGAGTCCATCAGATATCCAGTTACCCACACTGGACACAAAGGACCCCCCTGAGCGATGGTACGGCCCTCTCACCTCTCTGTCTCTATGAACAACAACACAGAGTTTGAACCACAGGAGGCTGCTGAGGAAAGAGTGGCTCATAATAATGTTCAGAACGGTGCTAATGGAATGGCATCAATCACCTGTTTGTTGTATTTGATACGATTCCATTGATTCCGCCCCAATCATTACCACGAGCCCATTCTCCCCAATTAAGTTGCCACCAACCTCCTGTGGTTTGAACCATTAACACTGTGGTAATGTGAATAGGGCTTGAAATTAACTCAACTGTGACTTTGTAACCTCAAACCTGTGTCAGTTTATATCCACTCTAATAACAAAGCGTATTCAGATACCTCTACATCAAAGATAGCATATCTGTACCTATCTATCTGATTGCAATGAAGAACCTTATCAGAGATCTTATTAAGTGTCCTGTTCTTCTCTCCTCCACAGAAACTGCCCCTGACGGCATCACCAGCCAGATCTCCAAATTGTACATTGTCTGTGAATATGTTAGTGAGTGGAGAGAGAAGGAAGAGTGGGGACTGCAGCCTGAAAGGAAGCAAAGTGTGTGTGTGTGTGTGTGTGTGTGTGTGTGTGTGTGTGTGTGTGTGTGTGTGTGTGTGTGTGTGTGTGTGTGTGTGTGTGTGTGTGTGTGTGTGTGTGTGTGTGTGTGTGTGTGTGTGTGTGTGTGTGTGTGTGTGTGTTACTAAGCCAGTCCCCCTCTAGCCCTCTTTGTTTTTCTCTCTTGTATAACTCCTAGACACCAGTTGACACCATAGCGTCTTTGATATTCACTGTAGTGCCTTATTGTTTTTCTGTAATCTCTAATCAAGTATTTATGTTTGTAATTACACCTGAGTTAAAACAAATGTTTTGTTGTTTTTTCTATCTGTGGTATTTATTTGTAGCTAGTGCTTTTGTTTTATTTGTTCCAATGCCGCCCCCTATTGCCTTTTGTCCTGTCACCTACACCAATGTCTTCATTTAATTAATCAAAAATAACCAGATGTGATGCACCTATTATTCTTATTCAGAGGAAGCCTTAGCTCAAACACTGAGGTGTACAGTTGATATCTTTATATACTTATTTGGTGTTTAACCTGCTAAAGATCGACACTGCATTTCTGCAGCCTTAAACTAGAGGTTAAGATAAGCTCAATTCTTCTAGATATTTTACCAAGCTAGCAATATCTCCACATAATAAGTCACATTTAGGTATAGCTGTCTCCTTACTGTTGAACACACAGGGATTTGATTGTACAGTGCATAAGCTATTTTGTTTTGTTAAATTTTGACTCTTGATATCCTAAAACAAGAATAAAGGTTTGGAATTACTGTACATTTACCATATTGAAACCAGTGTAAACCCATATCCATTTCCAATACAATTGCTTTTGAAAAATAATAAACTTTGTATACAATCCATGTCTCTGTTTGCTGTTAACTTTTCATGCTACTATCCCCGGGTAGCAGTAACTCTATTCCCTATATGTATAGCCTATATGTTACATAGGAAACGAGGAGCAGACCTGGTGATTAAGGAGTTGTGTTGGTCCATTTCCTTTGCAACTGTAGTTTAGCCTGAGGAGAATTTCCTGTCATCCTGTAAGCAATGAGCTGTGATACTGTCAAACACTGTGGCCCTTCAGAATGCCCTCTGTGACTGTGACCCCTGGCATGGCTGTGTGCAGCGCGGCTAACGTGTGTTTGTCCCTGTTAACAACTCACTCAGGTTACCTAAACAGCAGCCAGGAGAGAGTTAGAGCCTGTAAATGTTTAATGTTTGTTTTCGGCAGACCATGGTTAAGGCACTTGTCGACATTGTCAGTTACCGTATAGCTTCTGGCAACTTTCAGTGTGTTCTTCTGCTGCTGTTTTAAAATGACTACTTTCCAAACAGCCCATGGATATGTCGTTTCAATGTAGAGGTTATTGAGAGGGCAATGAGTCCTATGATCAAACTTCAGGCGTGGTGGTGGAAAAGTGTCAGATAACGTGTCTTACATGTCTTATGATATGCATAGTCTTTCTCGCATTCAGTGTATTACTATTATTATGCACTGTCAAGAAGGAGAATATTTGTTTAACTCCATGGCTTTGCTGGTCTCTGTAAGGGACACTGTTAGTTCTGATATACAGTGTGAATGGGATCTGTACTGTATGAGTGGAAGGTCTGTTGTATGAATGGGGAAGGTACTGTAGGGACAGAGAGAGAACACTCGCTTCGCTGACTGAGCGATGCGGGAGGCCTGATTGCTGAGACTGAATATCCTGGAACGTCTCCCTGGCAACTGTATGCATGGTTGAAGTGTGATATTCTGCCTCCACGCTGCGATGAACAGAGAGTGAAAAGAAAAAGGAGGGAGAGGGGATCTTGGTTTCATGGATTGCTCTGTGGAGATATTGTTACATTAGAGTGAATCCAAGTAATGACATGGTTTCTAAGCACCAGCAGATTGAGCTCCTCTGGCTGAGCTACTATATAACTGGCTGAGATGATGAACTAGTTGGACACAGTTGGTGTGAGATCCAACATTTGGTCCTTTAAAGGGCTTTTCTAACCAAGAGGCTAAATGTTTATGGGTCTTTGATGGTAGTGGTTCTTATTTTGGAGTGTGTAACTGCGCAGGCTGTTAAGGTATGCATGACTGAATAGGTGAACTCCAAACTGAATTTCACTCAGGACTTGGGAGATGATGGATGGATAAAGGAGGGCCATGCTGATGAGTGGAGAGCTTGAATTCATCTGACACAGAAGATCACCTCTACCACACGGAGGAGAGAGGAACCTGCTGGCTATGATGCATTGCTGGAGCCTGTTTGTGTCCACATTTACAGTAGTATGCTTCCTACCTGTGTTTTTGTACATACTGTATTGTCAAATTCCCTCTTATTATTGATCGAATTGAGCAGTTTGTGTAATGATTTGGAGGATGTTTTTGTAGGACGACTTGTAGGACCATACATTTATTTGAACATGGGGGAGGAAGTGAAAAAGCGCCCCATCATTGCTGGCAGAGAGAAAGGTGAGCTTCCTGAATGGAACAACCTTTGCGGCACTTATTCAATACAGATAGATCACTCATCTATTCTGAATTGAGTAAATGTAACATGTAAACATAACATATCTAGCTAATAATTGAATGCATTATCCTGTCAGAGAGGGGACACTGACTGGAGTTGATTGTTTCTCAGAGCTTGGACTTGCCAGAACTCGCAGATAGTAACTTTGCTTGTGCAGTGTGCAGAGGCATCTGAAAATGTGACTGCTGATTTAATGTCAAATCAAAATGAAAAAGGACATGCACCGAATACATCTGGTGTAGACTTTACCATGAACTGCTTACTAACGAGCCATTTCCCAACAATGCAGTTAAAAAGGTTTTAAAAAAGGCTAAATAAGGCAATAGTACCACAATAAAATAACGTGAAAGTGTGTGTTTTGTGTGAGTGTATATTATGTGCGTTGGTGGAGTGTCAGTGTAATGTGTTGGTAGAGTGTGCATAGAGCTAGTGCAAGAGAATTGGTGCAACAACAACAAAAATGTACTTTCCAAAAAAGTAATTTCCCAGGTTGTATCTTAGTGCCGCACTGTCTCTGGCTGTGAAAGTCAGCTGTTTGGATGATCTAGCATGTCTAATTTACACCAGCCAGATGTAAATATGTCGTTTATATCCTCAGGCACGTCTTTATGAATCTTTTCAGCTTATTCATCACTACACCATAATGTATATAATGTCATATGTGTGAAGTAGCCCAAATCCTTCCATGTGCACACACAGGTCTTCAACCTATTGTGTAAAATATCTACCCCACAGGGCCAGGACCGGGGCGTTACGCTCTGCCACCAACCATTGGTTTCATCGGCCATGACTTCACCAAGCCAACCAGCCCTGCTTACTCATTCCACGGCAGAATGAGCAACAACTGTGAGTGCTACAGCAGTCACTAAAGAGCCCCCAAGATTTGAACATGACACGCTACTCTAATGGTCAATGAAAAACTACCTCAACTAGTATTAGTTGATCATGAAAGGGAATATTGAATGTTGTAATGTAACTGTAAAGCCACTGGGGGGAAACAACACCACAAATACCTGTCACTAGTTGTGGACCCTGTTACTACAGTACAGTATACAACTTATCAGCCAAATGTGACACTGTCCTTAGGATACTGGCAAACTTACTACAGTAGGGAAAGGGGGATACCTAGTCAGTAGAAACGAATGCATTCAACTGAAATGTGTCTTCCGTATTTAACCCAACTGATCTGAATCAGAGAGGTGCGAGGGGCTGCTATAATCGACATCCATGTCTTTGGCACCCGGGGAACAGTGGATGAACTGCCTTGCTCAGGGGCAGAACAACAGATTTTGACCTTGTCAGCTCTGGGATTCGATCCAGCAAACATTCAATTACTGGCCCAACGCTCTAACCAGTATTGTATGTCAGTTATTTGTTTCTCTTGTTTGGTTGTGCAGTGTACGGTGTTGACTCCAGTCCTGGGCCTCGGTATTACATTGATGCAAAAATCACCCGTTTCGGCAGGGATGGCAACCCCGCATACTCCATGTTGGGCAGAGTGAGAGGATCATCAAGTAAGTTCCCACCAACTTCAGGTAAATACACTTTCAATTCAGAGCTGATCATGTTTTAATGTGCCTATAAAGTTATATTAAAATACTGTTTTTATATGGTCAAATACCAAAAGCTCATTACTAGACGTGAAAATTTTGATTTTCTTAAGAGACGTTAATTACACAAGGACCTTGTGTGTGGCAGTTTAAGCCACTTACAGGAGTATGGCAACAAGACACTGGATGTGACAGCTCAAGCCTTGCCTTCTGCTGTCAGCTGTTGCAACTGAATTTCATTAACACTCAACAAATATGCATACACTCTAAATCTCTAAATTGACAATGAATCTACTGCATTCCACTTATGAATCTTGCGTGTTCACATAAAGCCAAAGCTAAATACAGCTTTCCCACTAGCAGGGCATTTCCAGACTCCTGGACCTGGGGCATACAGCCCTGAGAATGCTCCTCCATGCAACACCCAGCGCAGACCCCCATCCTACACTATGGGCTCCCGCACTCGCTACCGTACCATCGACTCAGTCCCTGCCCCCAACAAGTACTGTCTTCCTGCTCTCATGGGCCCCCAGGTTCCCACCAAGCCAGCCAGTGCCAGCTACACCATGTCAGGGCACTGCAAATTAGGGGGTCCCTCAGAAGACCTGGCCAAGACCCCAGGCCCTGGTAGATACAACAGTACAGATCCAAGTGTCTACCTGCCCAGGCAACCAGCTTTCTCCATGCTAGGTCGCCATGGCTTTCCCAACGATGCCACTCTGAAGCCTGGCCCTGGAACTCATAATCCTGAGAAGGTGACTGTCCACAAGCCCCGGGCTCCTGCCTTCTCTCTGGGCATCAGACACTCTGAATTTGTCACCCCACTGGTGGTCAATGTAGCTGACTGAAAAGCACTTCTCACAACTATGTTCCTCTGTCATATAGGTTGGATTCATCTGCAAAACAAAGAACTTGAGATAACAATAGAGAACAATTTCTACTGCTGTGCTGGCTTAATATTAAATATGAAATGAAAGACATTTAGATACACAACACAAACTTCCACACAAAGTAAAGAAATATATTTTATTTACGTTCTGTCCAGCAACAAGTGTTGTTTAGAATGAACAAAAATGTGACTATTCAGTCCAAATGTATACTGTCTGATACAAATATATATACACAGAGGAAAGCAGACAAAATAAAAAACATTTTCAGAACATGCTAGATTATTTATTTTGAATAAAATATTCCACGTTCAAGAAAGAAAACTATTTGACCACTGTTCATTAATCCAACATATTGACAAGTAAGTAAACATCAATAAAAGTGTAGCAAGTGTTATTCAAGCTCTGTAAAGTCTAATGAATGAGAAATTCCATATCCATATTGTTGCCATGTACCAATAAAAGCAGAACTGCTTATCATCTGGTAGTGGGGGCCGAGCCTTCCAACACTCAGTCTGCTTCTATCATACCTCCAACATTTTGGGGAGGGATTAAAAATAAAATAAAAACTTTAAGGGTCTATTCCTTACACCAAAACAAGATGTACATCTCTCCATGTGTTAAGTCAACAAAGACCATACAATTCAACTAAGGTGGCTTTCAGGGATGTTGAAGATGATTTCCACTCAATCCTTTGGAAGAGGTCTTCGGAAAAGCAATATATGCGGCTCTAGATGTAAAACAGAAAGTAGCTAATTCAGTACTGACTTCAAGCTAGTAGAGATGGCTATTATTTTCAAACATGCAGATGGCATAACAATGGCTTTGCATGTAGGGATGTGATCAGGACAACATTGAAGATTGGGGAAAAGAGGTCATTGGTGTGGGGCAAAGTAATGTAATAGGCAATACAATATATGGCCTAGAACAGAAAGCTAGCTAGTACATTTAAATTATGTATGAAAGAGGATGTCAGAAAAGCAGGAATTCCTGATGTATCTTTTCATAACCAATCATGAGAAGACTTGAGACATAGGTAAAAGCTTTAGAAAATATGTTTTTTTGTATGAAACGTTAGTCCTTGTTGAGACTGGATTGCTAACTTTCGGTCAATAACTCACCTGGCTTGTGGATCATGTAGTGGATCCAGCCCTGGCTCTGCTGCACCCCCAGACCCCTCCATTCATCTTCTGTCATCAAGTGAGAAGTGGGCACCAGCTTTGATAACTGTTTCGGGAGCATAACATGCCTGTGTAGGAAAGGGACATTGAATTCACCCAATTAACGTAGCTATCTACTTAACGTCACTAACTAGAAAGTACTTTACTAGTAGATGTAACGTTAGCTAGCTAGCTAGCACCAGTAGGCCATATAACTTTGAACATGTTGTGGTAACACCAGCTGATAGTATTAGCTTACGTTAGCGGTCGTTAACCAAGTCACATGATACAGTTCACTAGCCCACTAAACAAATGAATCCTGCAGCCTTCAGTTGCCAGCCAACAAATATAATAACAGTATTAATATTATTCTGCCAAATACAGTATTATGGCTAAAGCTAACGTTGGCTAGTTAACCAACCAGGGGAGTTGGGTGAACTTGCTTTCCGTAGCAAAGCAAGTTAACATGCTTGCTTGCTTACTAGCTAACGTTAACAGTATTACAGTACAGTAGTAGCTAACGTTACAACTTCAACCTAACTTACCTGTACTCAAATGCTTCATCTGTGTACTTGTCAGAGTAGTAAATTTGTTTCTTCGACATGTTTAATCGAACAGAAGTATATAACACAATATTCTGGATAAATTTTTGTATTCTCAGATAGCTGTCCGTTTTGACAAGCGAAAGCTGGCTAGATTTTTATAAACACAAAACAAATTGTCATCTGCAGTGTGTCGGCAAATTTTAAACTCAAACCGTCCCTCTCTTAGCCGGGATTGGTGAAGCCGCGCGTGGGCAAAACAAACTAAATGCGTGGCGCCCCGCCCCGCCCCCACCTTCTGATTTTGACAGCTGTACACATGGTGAGTTATTTTTACAATATTAGACTTGAGATTTTTCCATTGGTTTGCTCGTTGAGTTAATGTCAATGACCATTTCTCGTGCTTCTTTCGTCCTACAATCATGAATATTCGTTGTCAAATGCCTGAATGTAACAAAAAATAGTATATAGCCCTAATCTAAGGGATTCGTTTTACTGGGGGTGGTCGTGCAATGTAATTATGTGTACGAGCACAAAAGTCCATATCTGTAATTTTAGTCACGTCCGAATCTGCCATGGAAGTATTTTTTGCATGACAGGAGAGTAACAATTCCAGCTAGAATAACCTACTGTTTTTTGGAAAACTCCAACAAGTACCCCTGACTGGAGTGTGCAATTCGGGGCCGGGGTCGATGTGGGCGGGGTCAGGCGTTTGACCCCGCCCACTTTGTGTCCATCAGGTTTGACAGTCACACAGTGAATTCAAACACACGTTTGCGCAAGGCACACGTTGAACACAAACGTATTTCATTTTTGAAGATGTAAGAAATATTATATAAAGTGGTACCAGCAGATGAATTGTAACACTTTTTGCTTCATGCTATATTTGAGACAAGCTACTGATATTGTTGCAGTGAGACAGTACAGATGTATGTCATGTACTGTTAAAATTGTGTTAATAAATATTAGAACTTTGTATTTATATTATTTAATTGAGCATATATATATATATACAGTTACTACCTATCCTGATTTATAATGCTATTTACTTTGTTCATGAGAATGGAGACAGACTATACCATATAGACATACTGACAAGCTGAATGTGTTTTGTACATTAAGTTATACCAGCTCCAGTACAGAGATCAGAGACTCGGGTGACTTTACATCATCTTTACTAAACAACACAATTAACAATTAAAACAATTAACACAGCAGACAAAATCAAGGTTTGACCACTCCTCAAAAATGGCTTCACTCCTGCTCCTCAAGAGGCAGACAGTCATTTTCTTGTTGTCAACTGCCTCCACATAGATAATCTCATAATTTCTCTGTAACAGGAATGGTTCCTTGAGGACAATATTTTCCTCTTCATCCAGGCCATCATACAACCATAGTTCTTTAAGTATTGTAATGCGGTCTTCCCCTTCCATCCCAATTACACTAGGGAGGGAAACAGTTCCTTAAAATGTTTGGAGTTCGCACCACCTTGCTGCCCCTAGGGTGTCCCTTAGAAGAACATCTGCTTCCTTGAAGAAAAAGGAAGAATAAATATTAAGAGTAGTGCCTGATGATCAAGTCAAATTTACACCCCACTTTCACAATACCACCATGCAAACAAAAGCCACTATTACTAAAGGGGTTTTCAGTGATATCTATAACTTCTCAACAAGTCATCACAACTTATATCTTGCCATGTATCAATCAACTATGCCACTCATCATATGAGAGGGGTGGGTTTAAGTCTTTAAACATAGGTTTAAGACTATACCACTCATCATATGAGAGGGGGGGGTTTAAGTCTTTAAACATTGGTTTAAGACTATACCACTCATCATATGAGAGGGTGGGTTTAAGTCTTTAAACATTGGTTTAAGACTATACCACTCATCATATGAGAGGGGGGGTTTAAGTCTTTAAACATTGGTTTAAGACTATACCACTCATCATATGAGAGGGTGGGTTTAAGTCTTTAAACATTGGTTTAAGACTATACCACTCATCATATGACACCTCCTACATGTAGTGTGTTTTGTTTTCGCCACGCCTTTTTCCATCTTTCAACCTCACTTCTTCAGACCTTAGTGAGTGAATGACACATATTACATACATTCAATATGAAAATATATTTTCAGATCAGTCTGGCTACAGTGAAACAAGTGATTTTAAGGATGCAAATGAAAGGTTTTATAATGTTCAATACTTACGGCATGGGAAAGTTAGGCACCACCAGGAGAACTAGGCACCACCATCGCCTAATATGCTGCATGTTTTCCTTTGAAAAAGAAAATCACACATTCGGGGATCCCAAAGAACATTACATCCACTAGTGATGAGAAATTCATAATTTATACATACCTCAGTGAAATCACACTGTGCTTCCATTGCAATGTACAGGGCATAATGTAAGTTAAGAAATAATAGGTTGTTAAGTTCGTTGGTTATGATAACAATAATAATAGTAAATAATAATAATACCACTCCGCCCAGGAATATATTTCAGGATGTAAAAGACAGTCCCTCAAGAACAACAGAAAATAACAGAAAATAGGACTAATATAATATACTGAATAGCATATTACCATCAAAACAAACACCCCACAGTTGTTTGAGAAACCTTGCTTTGGTAGGCCCTGTGGTGTGAACAAGGTACCATTTTCAATACAGGAATGAGAATCAAATGGTACAGTTCAGTGGAATCATTTAAAGGAATCCAAGGTCCTCCAAGGTCCAGGGGACAAGATCTGAGCAGTGTTTCTGTGAACAGAGTGTATGTGAAAGTGAAGAAAAAGTACAATTCAACAGCATTTTATACTCCAGCATGCATAACAGTTTTGAACACAGTTGGAACTGAATTAGCCCAAGTATTTTTCACAACAAGTATGGGTGTTGCTGGACCAGAAAATGTATTTTTCGAATGCAAACACACCATTTCTCACATCAATGCACTCACATGCCAAAACTCTTTCCTTGGACACTGTTTCAAAGCAATGTGTATGCTTTCTTCATAAATATGTTTTGAAGTTTGTCTTATTTAACTTAAGTTTGCAGTGTGGACAAGTTACAATTACTTTTCTTGACCTGCCATGAATGTATGCCTCCCTGACCATCCGTGACCCTAATGGCCGGCTATCTAGGGAGTGCACGGGAAAGGGAGAATCTATCGGCACAAGCGGAACCACTAACGAGTCCGCAATCCATAAAGTTCCCAGCTGCGCCTGAATCGACTAGCGCCCTATGCTGGGAAGAGGGAAAAAAGTTAAGGAAAAAAGTTACGACAAACATGTGGCCAACAAGGGGTTCTGGGTGAGTTTGATGCTGACTCACCTGGGGTGATCGAGAAGCGTTCCGCCTGCCACCTCTACTCCCTGATGGACCCCCCCAGCACCGATCAGACGTGTGTCCTCTCCGACCACAGTTGTTGCAGGGAAGGCCTCCTCCTCCGATACCCCTCGGCACAGCCCCTCCCAACTCCATCAGAATGGGAGCGGAGGGGCTGGGTGGTGGAAAGCACAGGACCCTCTCCGAACGCCCGCGGGCAGCCAGCAGATTGTCCAGTCGAATAGACATGTCAATCAGCTCATCCAGTGACAGAGCGGTGTCCCGACACGCTAACTCCCTGCGGACGTCCTCCCGGAGACTACACCTGTAGTGGTCAATAAGGGCTCTGTCGTTCCACCCAGATCCTGCTGCCAAGGTCCGGAAATCCAGCGCGTAATCCTGGGCGCGCCTCCTCTCCTGCCTGAGATTAAATAGTCGTTCTGGAAAACTCTGGGTAGTGCTCCCGCGCTGAGTCTGGGCCATTCCAGACTGCATTCGCCCACTCCAGAGCATGACCCGTGAGGCAGGAGATGAGGACACTCACCCTCTCCTCTCCCGAGAGAGTGGGTCTGACGGTGGCCACGTATAGCTCCAACTGAAGCAAAAACCCCTGGCAACCCGCCGCCGCTCCATCATAAGCCCTTGGTAGCGTCAGATGGAGGGTGCTGGAGTCGGGAGATGGGGAGTCCGGAGCCGGGGGTGCCGAAGGTGGAGAGAGGAGACCACTCCTCTCCCATCGGTCCATTCTCTTCATTACTTGATCCATCGCAGATCCGATAGAGGACGGTGGTGTGGTGGTGAACCCGTTCCTCCATCGATGGGAGAGGGTTGGCTGCTGCTCCTGCTGACTCCATTCAATCTTTAGGTGCGGGATTCTGTAATGCTCCGGGTGTCGTGGGTGTGGAGTCAAACGCAGGAGACAGAGAGTGCAATGCTGTGCTCTTTAATTGCACCAACGCAGTGGCAGCTAATAGGCCGGTGACGACGACCGCCGAGCGCCACCCGACCGGGAAGGAAAGCCACCCTCGGTCGGACTCGTGACATCTGCTTGTTTATGTTTTATCTGTCGGCCCCAGCCGCACTCAGGCTCTGTGTATAGTTAAACGCCTTGGTTTCATGCATGTCAACATCAGAAGCCTTCTCCCTAAGTTTGTTTTACTCACTGCTTTAGCACACTCTGCTAACCCTGATGTCCTTGCCGTGTCTGAATCCTGGCTCAGGAAGGACACCAAAAATTCTGAGATTTCCATACCCAACTATAACATCTTCCGTCAAGATAGAACTGCCAAAGGGGGAGGAGTTGCAGTCTACTGCAGAGATAGCCTGCAAAGTAATGTCATACTTTCCAGGTCCATACCCAAACAGTTCGAACTACTAATTTTATAAATAAGTCTCTCACTGTTGCCGCCTGCTACCGACCCCCCTCAGCTCCCAGCTGTGCCCTGGACACCATTTGTGAATTGATCGCCCCCCATCTAGCTTCAGAGTTTGTTCTGTTAGGTGACCTAAACTGGGATATGCTTAAAACCCCGGCAGTCCTACAATCTAAGATAGATGCCCTCAATCTCACACAAATCATCAAGGAACCCACCAGGTACAACCCTAAATCTGTAAACAAGGGCACCCTCATAGATGTCATCCTGACCAACTGGCCCTCCAAATACACCTCCGCTGTCTTCCTAAAACACTTCTGTGAACAGGCCTTTCTAATCGACCTGGCCCGGGTATCCTGGAAGGACATTGACCTCATCCTGTCAGTTGAGGATGCCTGGTCATTCTTTAAAAGTAACTTCCTCACCATTTTAGATAAGCATGCTCCGATCAAAAAATGCAGAACTAAGAATAGATATAGCCCTTGGTTCACTCCAGACCTGACTGCCCTCGACCAGCACAAAAACATCCTGTGGCGGACTGCAATAGCATCGAATAGTCCCCGCGACATGTAACTGTTCAGGGAAGTCAGGAAACAATACACGCAGTCAGTCAGGAAAGATAAGGCCAGCTTCTTCAGACAGAAATGTGCATCCTGTAGCTCCAACTCCAAAATGTTTTGGGACACTGTGAAGTCCATGGAGAACAAGAGCACCTCCTCCCAGCTGCCCACTGCACTGAGGCTAGGTAACACGGTCACCACCGATAAATCCATGATTATCGAAAACTTCAACAAGCATTTCTCAACGGCTGGCCATGCCTTCCGCCTGGCTACTCCAACCTCGGCCAACAGCTCCGCCCCCCCTGCAGCTACTCGCCCAAGCCTCTCCAGGTTCTCCTTTACCCAAATCCAGATAGCAGATGTTCTGAAAGAGCTGCAAAACATGGACCCGTACAAATCAGCTGGGCTTGACAATCTGGACGCTCTATTTCTGAAACTATCCGCCGCCATTGTCGCAACCTCTATTACCAGCCTGTTCAACCTCTCTTTCATATCGTCTGAGATCCCCAAGGATTGGAAAGCTGCCGCAGTCATCCCCCTCTTCAAAGGGGGAGACACCCTGGACCCAAACTGTTACAGACCTATATCCATCCTGCCCTGCCTATATAAGGTCTTAGAATGCCAAGTCAACAAACAGGTCACTGACCATCTCGAATCCCACCGTACCTTCTCCGCTGTGCAATCTGGTTTCCGAGCCGGTCACGGGTGCACCTCAGCCACGCTCAAGGTACTAAACGATATCATAACCGCTATCGATAAAAGACAGTACTGTGCAGCCGTCTTCATCGACCTTGCCAAGGCTTTCGACTCTGTCAATCACCATATTCTTATCGGTAGACTCAGTAGCATCGGTTTTTCTGATGACTGCCGTGCCTGGTTCACCAACTACTTTGCAGACAGAGTTCAGTGTGTCAAATCGAAGGACATGCTGTCCGGTCCTCTGGCAGTCTCTATGGGGGTGCCACAGGGTTCAATTCTCGGGCCGAGTCTTTTCTCTGTATATATCAATGATGTTGCTCTTGCTGTGGGCTATTCCCTGATCCACCTCTACGCAGACGACACCATTCTATATACTTCCGGCCCGTCCTTGGACACTGTGCTATCTAACCTCCAAACGAGCTTCAATGCCATACAACACTCCTTCCGTGGCCTCCAACTGCTCTTAAACGCTAGTAAAATCAAATGCATGCTTTTCAACCGCTAGCTGCCTGCACCCACCTGGCTAGCTTCACCACCCTGGATGGTTCCGACCTTGAATATGTGGACATCTATAAGTACCTAGGTGTCTGGCTAGACTGTAAACTCTCCTTCCAGACTTATATCAAACATCTCCAATCGAAAATCAAATCTAGAGTCGGCTTTCTATTCCGCAACAAAGCCTCCTTCACTCACGCCGCCAAACTTACCCTAGTAAAACTGACTATCCTACCGATCTTCGACTTCGGCGATGTCATCTACAAAATTGCTTCCAACACTATACTCAGCAAACTGGATGCAGTTTATCACTGTGCCATCCGTTTTGTCACTAAAGCACCTTATACCACCCACCACTGCGACCTGTATGCTCTAGTCGGCTGGCCCTAGCTACATATTCGTCGCCAGACCCACTGGCTCCAGGTCATCTACAAGTCCATGCTAGGTAAAGCTCCGCCTTATCTCAGTTCATTGGTCACGATGGCAACACCCACCCATAGCACGCGCTCCAGCAGGTGTATCTCACTGATCATCCCTAAAGCCAACACCTCATTCGGCCGCCTTTCGTTCCAGTACTCTGCTGCCTGTGACTGGAACTAATTGCAAAAATCGCTGAAGTTGGAGACTTTTATCTCCCTCACCAACTTCAAACATCTGCTATCTGAGCAGCTAACCGATCGCTGCAGCTGTACACAGTCTATCGGTAAATAGCCCACCCATTTTTACCTACCCCATACTGTTTTTATTTATTTACTTTTCTGCTCTTTTGCACACCAATATCTCTACCTGTACATGACCATCTGATCATTTATCACTCCAGTGTTAACCTGCAAAATTGTAATTATTCACCTACCTCCTCATGCCTTTTGCACACAATGTATATAGACTCTCTTTTTTTCTACTGTGTTATTGACTTGTTAATTGTTAATTGTGTAACTCTGTATTGTCTGTTCACACTGCTATGCTTTATCTTGGCCAGGTCGCAGTTGCAAATGAGAACTTGTTCTCAACTAGCTTACCTTGTTAAATAAAGGTGAAATAAAAAAATATATTTAAAATAATGCAGGCAATGTGGCAGTGATCGCTGAGATCTTGGTTGAAGACAGCAGAGGTGTATTTGGAGGGCAAGTTGGTTAGGATGATATCTATGAGGGTGCCCGTGTTTACGGATTTGGGGTTGTACCTGGTAGGTTCATTGATCATTTGTGTGAGATTGAGGGTTTAAACTTAAATTGTAGGATGGCCGGGGTGTTAAGCATGTCCCAGTTTAGGTCACCTAGCAGCACAAGCTCTGAAGATAAATGAGGGGCAATCAATTCACATATGGTGTCCAGGGCACAGCTGGGGGCAGAGGGAGGTCTATAGCAAGCGGCAACAGTGAGAGACTTGTTTCTGGAAAGGTGGATTTTTAGAAGTAGAAGCTCAAATTGTTTGGGCACAGACCTGGATAGTATGATAGAACTCTGCAGGCTATCTCTGCAGTAGATTGCCTCTCCGCCCCCCTTGGCAGTTCCATCTTCCAATCCGTGATGGATTAGTAGGATTCCGTGTAGTAAAGGTGCCCAGTACAATTGGTAAAATAGGTATAGTGGACCAAGAAATTGGCCGATGGACCTATTCAGCTAACAGTCCGATATGCTCTAGACAGCTAGCGGGCCGCGGCTAGCAGGCTAGCAGTTGGGTATTCGGGGGACGTCGTGACAGAGGGGCCTGTTGCAAAAATAACCCTCGGGCAGGTTACGTCGGTAGTCCAGTTGTGATGGATTAGCAGGGCTTCGTGTAGTAAAAGGGGTCTAGGCCAATTGGTATTGTAGACCAAGGAGTGGCTGATGGACCTCTTCAGATATCCGGGAGATGGGCTTAGCATGGGCTAGCTCCAGGCTAATTGGTGCTTACTTCGGGACAGAGACGTTAGCCAGGAGTAGCAACTCGGATTGCAGCTAGCTAGCTGTGATGATCCAGGTGAAAAGGTTCAGAGCTTGTGGTAGGAACCTCGGAAATGGAGAGAAAATAAGTCTGGTATGCTCTGGTTTTAATCACGTTGTGCAAACTGGCGAGAGATTTCTGAGCTAGAGGTTAGCTGATGACCTCTAACAGTGGTTACCTGACTAAGCTGGCTAGCTTCTGTTGGGGGATACCGGTTCGAAAGTAAAGAAAAATACTTTAGAAAATAGCAGATCCATACCACATTGGGTGAGGCGGGTTGCAGGAGAGTATATTGAAGTTGAGGTTTAGGAAAATTATTTTTAAAATGTGTGAAGAAAAAATATATAAAGACACGCGACAAAGACGTCTGACTGCTACACCATCTTGGATTCTAGATTCACAATCAACTTTCTCTAGTAATACTAGTGTCATGCCCTGATCTGTTTCACCTGTTCTTGTGATTGTCTCCACCCCCTCCAAGTGTTGCTTATTTTCCCCAGTGTATTTATCCCTGTGTTTCCTGTCTCTCTGTGGCAGTTCGTCTTGTATGTTTAGTCAAGTCAACCAGCATGTTTTTCACGTACTCCTTTTGCTATTCTCCTTTTTCTAATCCTCCCCGTGGCCTGTCTGCCACTCTGTACCTCCTGGACTCTGATCTGGTTCGACATTTTGCCTGTCCACGACCATTCTCTTGCCTACCCCTTTGGATTATTTAACATTGTAAGACTCCAACCATCTGCTTCCTGTGTCTGCATCTGGGTCTCGCCTTGTGCCTTGATAACTAGTCCAGTGAAGAAGTTCAAAGACCCCTGCCCAGTCAGGCCCTGATTTTCCTGCCCTACTAGACCCTCAGTCTCCTGACCTGGGGGACTCTCCGTTTCCTGACCCGGGGTGCCTGCTGTCTCCAGTTATGGAGGGCCACCCGCCGCCTGCAATGTTAGACCCTCCGGTCCTCGCACCTGGGGAACCATCTGACCTCGCCTCTGGGGCCCTGCCTCCAGATCCCTGACGAGCCTCACCCAGGGGTCCCCATCTGCTCCACCATGGGAGCCATTGCTTTCAGCAGTGTTGAAAGAGTCACCAACCTCCGTAGCAGCCAGTAAGCTGCCAAAGACAGTTGTGGCCGTCGTACCATATTCCTCCGCTGCAGTAGGTGCTCCATCTGCCCCTCTTCTCTGCCTGTCCTGCTAGATAGGACTAAGTGCTTCAAGACAAAGTTCCCAATTCAGGCCTTTCCGATGTGTGGGTTTCCATAAGAAATCCAGGGATGGCTGCAAAAAAAGGCCATGCCTGACTTTCCCCAAAGTCCCGTTTGGGTGATTTCTTTCTCCCCTTCTTAGTTGTCTGTCACAGCCTCCTGATTTCAGCCAATCTGTGTGCCCGAATGGACATTTGGTCTCTGGCTCCTCCCACTCTAGCTCAGAGTGGTTATCGTCTTCAGCCGATGAAGATGCAAAGTTTGGCTAGATAACTACTTTTCAGTGTTTTTTCTAGAAATGTCTGTGCGTGCATCTGCAATAACCATTAAGATCACTTCAACCATAAAGATCACTTCTACACTGTGTGTGTGTGTGTGTGTGTGTGTGTGTGTGTGTGTGTGTGTGTGTGTGTGTGTGTGTGTGTGTGTGTGTGTGTGTGTGTGTGTGTGTGTGTGTGTGTGTGTGTGTGTGTGTGTGTGTGCTAATGTCTGGTGGTGGAATAAAACTCTGGATATGGACACATCTGTTCCTTCCAGACCGCTTGTAGTGGGTCAGAACAAGGTAGAGTCAGCTTCAGTCACTAGCGTTTGAGGGCATCTTCAGCGTTTTTACAAATGGCTCAAGAAAAAGTGAATCACCCAGTTAAATACTACTTGAGTAAAAGTGTAAACATATCTGCTTTAAAATGTGGAAAAAGTACTCAATTGTCATACTTGAGTAAAAGTAACATGTAAATGTGATAAATCAAATTCCTTATATTTAGCAAATCTGACTGCACAATTTTCTTGTTTTTATTTCATTTAAAAACAGACGGGCACGCTCCAACACTCCAACACTCCAACATGGTTTACTGAGTCCACCAGATCAGAGGTAGTAGGGATGACAACGCATTATATTGATATGTGCATGAATTGGGCCATATTTCTGTCCTGCCTGGACATTCAAAGTACTTTTGGGTGTCAGGGAAAATGTATGGGAGTAAAAATAACTGTTTTGAACTGTAGTGAAGTAAAAGTTGTCAAAAATCTAAATAGTAAAGTAAAGTACAGATACCCCCCCAAAACTACTTAATTAGTACTTTAAAGTCCTGGACTTCCTGGCGGGCCGCCCCCAGGTGGTAAAGGTAGGTAATAACACATCTGCCACGTTGATCCTCAACACAGGGGCCCCTTAGGGGTGCGTGCATTTGAAGTTTCCTCCCAATATTACACTTTATATACATCACAGAGGACTGAAATATAGTGAAACGGGGATGGACCTACCCTGTTTAGTACAATAGAAATGTTCAGTCTTGCAACTCTTTGGACTAATGATTACACCTCAGATCAGCTAGATGCAGGCAAGAGTGTGCAAGGCAATATTGAATGTGCCACTGTCTGTTACGTTGATTACTCCAATTTGCCTCTCGACCTGAGCAAATTCAAGTATCATGTAGTAGCCTAAACCTATCGATGTTACATTGAGCTGGGTGAATGGAATATGAATGACAGTCATCCGAAAAGCTTTAATTGAAATAAGGCCATACTCATTTTTTAAAAACGTCCTTCTAATAGTAAACAGCACTGACCGCCACTGGTTTGAATACTTATGTAAATAAGGTATCTGTTTTTAATTTGTAATAATTTTGCTAACATTTCTAAAAACCTGTTTTCGCATTGTCATTATGGTGTATTGTGTGTAGATTGAAGAATAAAATAAGGCTGTACCGTAACAAAATGTGGAAAAAGTCAAAGGGTCTGAATACTTTCCGAATGGACTGGCTGGCCTAGTGGTTAGAGCGGTGGACTAGTAACCGGAAGGTTGCAAGTTCAAACCCCTGAGTCTTAACTGACTTGGCTGGTTAAATAAAGGTAAAATAAAAAATATCTACATTTAAAAAAAATGTTTTCTCAATAGGCTTTGTTGTACAATTAAAGGTCAAATACATTGAATTTAAAACAGTCAGCAATAATCTAATGAATTAAGTAAATTATACCAAGGCTGAATATAAGCCTTCCACAACCATAAGACCCACTAAGACCCACTATTTAATTATTTTATCAAAATAGTTGTACCTGCTTTTTTGTTGTTGCAATAATCACTGATCTGGCTTTAAGGTCCGTCTATAAAAAATCCCTTTTTGTTACAAATTTAACCAGAACCATGCAGAACCACCAATTTAACCAAATTTAACCAGAACCATGCAGAACCATGCACAATGCGCATTCACTAATACTACATGATAGAAAATAAACACAGATCTCATAAACATTCTCTCAAGCACAAGCCCACGTGCTAGTGAGTAGCCAGAAAATATATATATTTCAAAATTTTGCCAACTTGGATTTAGGTATAATCACATGCTCTGAATTCAGCTAACAAGGCAAAACAGTTCAATTGTTATGCACACAACCTTCTGTCCGTCTCCAACTGTTTGAACAGCATGCTTGCCTGTCCAGTTTGTTCAGATGTTGAAATCAAGTGGCCTACCAGAATGAGAACGAGTTGCCAATTCCTTATATAACGGTTTTATGCTTATTGCACATTTATAAAACACAGCTAGTATAACAATATTTTTTGGACAAAAATACTGCTAGCGATACGTGGTACTGTAATGCGCGCTCAACAAACTGAGTATTCATTTTCCAGAATCGATGTTCATTGGTACATCCGTTTTAGTAGTGTCTGCTCTGCTCAAAATTTGAGAAGTTAGATCATAAACAGGGTATGGGTAGAAAGGTTAACTTCTCCTCTATTACAGTAAAATATAGTGTTTAGTGTGTTTTGGTGTCCATATGACCAATTCTGTTGGACCAAACCTCAAATGCAAATAGCAATTAATTAATTGAATTCGTTCAATATATCGCCCAGCCGTAATATGGAGCCAGGGGTTTACACAGCTTGTGCTCAACCTGGGCTCCAAAATGCAATTGAAGAGTTCAGAGATTGTGCTGGGGTTTGCCTGCCGCTGTCTTGGCCACAGATTGGCTGACCAGGTCACAAGACACAGGTCAGGTGAGAGTTGCCCCAAGCAACAAAGTTTGCCAGAAGCAGATGTGTGAAAGTTGGGTGTCTGTAAACAATGGAAAGCCCATTCCCCAGCACCTCTCCTCTCTGCAGAGTGAAATGGTGTCCCAGAGTTTGGGGGTTAGACCAGGCTGAGAGAAAATGTCCAGGAGCACTGTAAGGGTTTTCTACATTGACTATGTAAGGAATCCTAGTTTTTCCACTGATATCACCAATCACACTCTTCAATACAGTCAACAGTGTGTTTGTTTTGAGTTGCTAAATAACACTGTTAAATGTCAATGGTTTGTTGGTCTACCACATTGTTCCTGTGACATTTGAGAGTGAGAGAGAGAGAGATGGATAAACACATATTCTACTGTAATCTTACTTCTGCACTCCATCACTTATTCAATAATATTAACTTGAGACAGTATACATGCACATTGTCTTATTTAGAAATGTAATGTAACAACTGTTTTAAACCTCTGTTACATCGATTGATTTTCTGACTTCCAGTTGTTTCCACGGGCCCCGTGTGTGGTAGTTTTCCTTGTGGAATTAGTTCCATGGAAACAGCATTCCCAGAGAGTGTGTTTTTGCTAGTTGTAATCACATCTCTGGGCTCTGTAATGGTTGCTAATGAGATGTAGTGCATGCACAGCTTCACTTATTCTTCTGCTGATTGCAGTGGCACAGCACACTGAAAACCAGGAGAACATTAGCTCCTTGTATTGTAGTGCAAACAAATTAGTTGCATTGCCAAACACACTAAGTATTACAGATACAGATGTATTCAATTCGATCAGAAAAGGTTTTTCACTGTGTCTGATGTGTATTAAAAAGTCTACACACACTTTTTGTATTCTCACAGAAGACTGGTTTCTGGTCAATATGCAATAGCCTACATTTCCTTAAATAAGCCTGTATGGTCTGAAATGTTGCTAACTTTTTTGATTGATTTAAATTATTCTGGCTATATATTATGGCACCTGTTTTCACTCTCCTCCAACTCAAAGTAGCAGTAGGCCTAGATAGTATGCATTACCTCTGATACTGTTCAACAAGATCTGAGGCTACTCTCTCTATATCAGTCACATCCTACATATTGATGACATCTGGTTTATAAGTAACTTCTCAATTCCCCTATGCCACAAACAAGCAAGTGATGTGATTGGTTGTTTAGGAGGTGGTGTGTGTGTGTGTGTATAAGACGTGTGGTTAACTGTAGCTTGTTGCCATTTTTGGAGCAGAAGGGTCTTATTCTCACAATGCTGGTATGCTCTCTCACGTACTCTGAACTTCCTTATTGTTTTAGTTTGCTGGGTTACTGTTTCAAGTCAGGGCACCTTCACTCCGCTCTCCAAGTGTCTGTGATATAGGTGAGTCTATTGCTTCCTTCAGAAGGACTTATGTTTACAGCATGTACAGTGTATTGTATTTGTTTGCTCTTTTAAAAATCACAGCACACGCACACTTCAAATCTCGTGCATTTGTCATTTTTGTCACCACAAGTAATTTTATGATGCACTGAAACTTTTCAACTTCCACTGCTGCAAAAAGATGACTTCTCCTGCTTGCAAATGAACCAAGCTATTTCTTGACATTTGTATGTGACCTTTTGCGTTGTAATCAAATGTTCCCTGTGTTGCCTTTTCAATTCGTGTCAAATTTGAATTATTTTGAACTATGCCTCCATGTCATCAGCAGTAACAAAACAATGTCCTCTGATGAACTACTGCTGACTGAGGTTATATATTGTGGGGAAAAACAACATTTGTGTATTTCATCTCAGAGTCTGGGTTGTTGGAGGAAGTCACCCGGTTAATTTCGTGTCTTTATTACATTTGAGCTCAAATGACCTTGTGTATTACAGTGTGAGGAGCTAGCCATGGAGTTATGCTCTGCCTTAATGAGTGGGTGGCATGCTTTAGTTGGTTGATTGCCCTCTACCTAGATAATGGGTGATTCAGTTAATTATTTGGTCATTCATGTTAACACCCTTACAGAAAAAACATGTGGAAATGAGTTCATGTAAAAATTCACATGCGAAAACAAGTGTTTTTGTAACACTTCACGTGATCACATTTTCACATGCAAAGTTTAAGGTTATCACATTACCACACTAACTTCTCATAATCATAATAATAATAATCACTTCACATGTAATCATGTAACGTGTTTTTGGAGCACTTCACGTGATCACATTGAAATTCAATTTTTTTCTTCGTAAGGGCATGCTCTCCTATCACGGTTGGATACAAAGCCTAACCTTAAACCGTTAGCTGTCGCTCACCACCTTAAATAAGCATGCCCCATTCAGAAAATGTAGAACAAAGAACAGATATAGCCCTTGGTTCACCCCAGACTTGACTGCCCTTGACTAGCACAAAAACATCCTGTGGCGTTCTACATTAGCATCGAATAGCCCCCGCAATATGCAACTTTTCAGGGAAGTCAGGAACCAATATACACAGTCAGTTAGGAAAGCTAAGGCTAGCTTTTTCAAACAGAAATGTGCATCCTCTAGCACTAATTCCAAAAAGTTTTGGGACACTGTAAAGTCCATGGAGAATAAGAGCACCTCCTCCCATCTGCCTACTGCACTGAGGATAGGAAACACTGTCACCACCGATACATTTACTATAATCAATCATTTCAATAAGCATTTTTCTATGGCTGGCCATGCTTTCCACCTGGCTACCTCAACCCCGGCCAACAGCTCTGCACCCCCTGCTTCTCCTTCACCCAAATCCAGATAGCTGATGTTCTGAAAGAGCTGCAAAATCTGGATCCCTACAAATCAGCCGGGCTAAACAACCTGGACCCTCTCTTTCTGACATTATCCGCCGAAATTGTTGCAACCCCTATTAGTAGCCTGGTCAACCTCTCTTTCATATCGTTTGAGATCCCCAAAGATTTGAGAGCTGCCACGGTCATCCCCCTTTTCAAAGTTAACAGATTACCGACCATTTCAAATCCCACCGTACCTTCTCCACTATGGTTTCCGAGCTTGGTCATGGATGCACCTCAGCCATGCTCTAGGTCCTAAACGATATAACCACCATCCATAAAAGACAGTACTGTGCAGCCGTCTTCATCGACCTGGCCAAGGCTTTCGACTCTGTCAATCACCTCATTCTTATCGGCAGACTCAACAACCTTGGTTTCTCAAATGACTGCCTCGCCTGGTTCACCAATTACTTCTCAGATAGAGTTCAGTGTGTCAAATCGGAGGGCCTGTTGTCCAGACCTCTGACAGTGCCACAGGGTTCAATTCTTAGGCCGACTCTTTTCTCTGTATATATCAATGATGTTGCTCTTGCTGCTGGTGATTCTCTGATCCACCTCTAAGCAGACCCCACCATTCTGTATAGATCTGGCCCTTCTTTGGACACTGTGTTAACAAACCTCCAAACGAGCCTCAACGCCATACAACTCTCCTCCCGTGGCCTCCAACTGCTTTTAAATGTTAGTCAAATTAAATGCATGCTCTTCATCACTACTCTGGAAGGTTCTGACCTAGAATATGTGGACAACTACAAATGCCTAGGTGTCTGGTTAGACTGTAAACTCTCCTTCCAGACTCACATTAAGCATCTCCAATACAAAATTAAATCTAGAATCGGCTTCTTGTTTCGCAACAAAGCCTCCTTCACTCATGCTGACAAACATACCCTCGTAAAAAACTGACTTTCCTACCGATCCTTGACTTTGTCGATGTCATTTACAAAATAGCCTCCAACCACTCTACTCCGCAAACTGGATGTAGTCTATCACAGTGCCATCCATTTTTGTCACCAAAGCCCCATATTACTACCCACCACTGAGACCTGTATGGTGGGTACATATTCGTTGCCAAACCCACTGGCTCCAGGTCATCTGTAAGTCTTTGCTAGGTAAAGCCCCGCCTTATCTCAGCTCACTGGTCACCATAGCAACACCCACCCGTAGCATGCGCTCCAGCTGGTATATTTCACTGGTCATCCCCAAAGCCAACACTTACTTTGGTTGCCTTTCCTTCCAGTTCTCTGCTGCCAATGACTGGAATGAATTTCAAAAATCACTGAAGCTGGAGATATCTCCCTATCTTACTTTAAGCATCAGCTGTCAGAGCAGCTTACTGATCACTGTACCTGTACTCAGCCAATCTATAAATAGCCCACCCAACTACCTCATCCCCATATTGTTATTTATCTTCTTGCTCTTTTGCACCCCAGTATCTCTACTTGCACATCATCATCTGCACATCTATCACTCCAGTGTTAATGTTAAATTGTAATTATTTCGGTCTCTATGGCCTATTTATTGACTTACCTCCCTACTCTTCTACATTTGCACACACTGTACATAGATTTTTTTCTATTGTGTTATTGACTGTACGTTTGTTTATCTGTAACTCTGTGTTATTGTTTTTGTCGCACTGCTTTTCTTTATCTTGGCCAGGTCGCAATTGTAATTGAGAACTTGTTCTCAACTGACCTACCTGGTTAAATAAAGGTGAAATATATATAGATATTTTTTTAAACATTAGCTGTTATTTATGTGTTGTGGAATAATGGTCACTGTGGAGTAACTGTATGAATTCATTAGGTCTCACTAGGGCTGTGCACAGTGTGTTGTGAGTCTGTTGGACATTATAATTATAATTGAAAAAGCCTGCTAAACCCCCTAGAGTTGATGTCCGTGCCCCCATATAAATTAATTAGCATAATAAAAAAATCTCCATAAAAATCTGTCCGTTAAGCTAGAGTTATATATTGGATGTGTCTCAATACACCGCATCTGCCGATGTCACACTTTCACATCTGCCGATGTCGCACTTCCTCATCTGCCGATGTCGCACTTCCGCATCTTCCGATGTCGCACTTCCACATCTGCCGATGTCACACTTCCACATCTGCCGATGTCGCACTTCCGCATCTTCCGATGTCGCACTTCCACATCTGCCGATGTCGCACTTCCACATCTGCCGATGTCGCACTTCCACATCTGCCGATGTCGCACTTCCGCATCTTCCGATGTCACACTTCCACATCTGCCGATGTCGCACTTCCGCATCTGCCGATGTCGCACTTCCGCATCTGCCGATGTCACACTTCCGTATCTGCCGATGTCACACTTCCACATCTGCCGATGTTGCACTTCCTCATCTGCCGATGTCGCACTTCCGTATCTGCTGATGTCACACTTCCACATCTGCCGATGTCGCACTTCCTCATCTGCCGATGTCGCACTTCCGCATCTGCCGATGTCACACTTCCGTATCTGCCGATGTCACACTTCCACATCTGCCGATGTCACACTTCCACATCTGCCGATGTCGCACTTCCTCATCTGCCGATGTCGCACTTCCGTATCTGCTGATGTCACACTTCCACATCTGCCGATGTCACACTTCCACATCTGCCGATGTCGCACTTCCTCATCTGCCGATGTCACACTTCCGTATCTGCCGATGTCACACTTCCACATCTGCCGATGTCACACTTCCACATCTGCCGATGTCGCACTTCCTCATCTGCCGATGTCGCACTTCCGTATCTGCCGATGTCACACTTCCGTATCTGCCGATGTCGCACTTCCGTATCTGCCGATGTCGCACTTCCACATCTGCCGATGTCGCACTTCCACATCTGCCGATGTCGCACTTCCACATCTGCCGATGTCGCACTTCCACATCTGCCGATGTCGCACTTCCACATCTGCCGATGTCGCACTTCCACATCTGCCGATGTCGCACTTCCACATCTGCCGATGTCGCACTTCCACATCTGCCGATGTCACACTTCCGTATCTGCCGATGTCACACTTTCACATCTGCCGAAGTCGCACTTCCGCATCTGCCGATGTCGCACGTCCGCATCTGCGGTGAAAGGTGTCAGAACTAGAGCGGAATTTGTCAGACCATTAGACATCCCAAAAATCGGTCCTCTCACAGAATTGTCTGTAGCGTTCGAACAGTTTGGCCCACAACTATTATGACCCCTCTATTGAAAGAGAACACAATGGTGTTCTCTGTTTTGCTCTATGTGCCCCACAAGCGTCTTGGAACTCTGAAATCGGTACAGCCGATCTGCCAACTTCTGTCTGAGGCGTCCAAACAGTTTGGACTACCCACTAATATTACCCATCTGTGGAAAGGTGAGACTCTCACAAACACATACATGTCAGTTGTTTTGCTCTAGGATGCCCACAGACTCGTCTGAAGGTCCCCGGTACCAGTTTAATTTTTGGGGGTATGTATATAAGTATATATGGAGACAGTTTAGTGCCTTAAAAGTTCCATACAGCTTAGTAGACTCTAATGGGTTAATTCTACAGTTTGTACATACTTCATTATTTAAATAACTTTATACTTATCTTTATCAGTTAAACAAGATTATTTGCTTCTTTATGTCACACCTTGATCTGTGTCACCTGTCTTTGTCATTGTTTCCACCCCCCTCCAGGTGTCGCCCATCTTCCCCATTATCCCCTGGGTATTTCGACCTGCCAGTTCGTCTTGTCTGTTCAAGCCAACCAGCGTTTTCTGTCTCAGCTCCTGCTTTCTCCAGTTTCTCTTTTCTTGCCCTCCTGGTTTTGACCCTTGCCTGTCCTGACTCCGAGCCCACCCGCCTGCCTGACCACTCTGCCTGCCCCTGACCCTGAGCCTGCCTACCGACCTGTACCTTCGCCACCATCTGGACTACCGACCTCTGCCTTACCCTGAGCCTGCCTACTGACCTGTACCTTCGCCACCATCTGGACTACCAAGCTCTGCCTTACCCTGAGCCTGCCTACCGACCTGTACCTTCGCCACCATCTGGACCACCGACCTCTGCCTTACCCTGAGCCTGCCTACCGACCTGTACCTTCGCCACCATCTGGACTACCAAGCTCTGCCTTACCCTGAGCCTGCCTACCGACCTGTACCTTCGCCACCATCTGGACTACCAAGCTCTGCCTTACCCTGAGCCTGCCTACCGACCTGTACCTTCGCCACCATCTGGACTACCAACCTCTGCCTTACCCTGAGCCTGCCTGCCACCTGGTACTGTTGCCACCTCTGGTTTCTGACCAGTGCCTGCATTGTCATGTCTTCTGCCTGCCCCTGACCCTGAGCCTGCCTACCGACCTGTACCTTCGCCACCATCTGGACTACCGACCTCTGCCTTACCCTGAGCCTGCCTACCGACCTGTACCTTCGCCACCATCTGGACTACCGACCTCTGCCTTACCCTGAGCCTGCCTACCGACCTGTACCTTCGCCACCATCTGGACTACCGACCTCTGCCTTACCCTGAGCCTGCCTACCGACCTGTACCTTCGCCACCATCTGGACTACCGACCTCTGCCTTACCCTGAGCCTGCCTACCGACCTGTACCTTCGCCACCATCTGGACTACCGACCTCTGCCTTACCCTGAGCCTGCCTACCGACCTGTACCTTCGCCACCATCTGGACTACCCACCTCTGCCTTACCCTGAGCCTGCCTACCGACCTGTACCTTCGCCACCATCTGGACTACCGACCTCTGCCTTACCCTGAGCCTGCCTACCGACCTGTACCTTCGCCACCATCTGGACTACCGAGCTCTGCCTTACCCTGAGCCTGCCTACCGACCTGTACCTTCGCCACCATCTGGACTACCAACCTCTGCCTTACCCTGAGCCTGCCTACCGACCTGTACCTTCGCCACCATCTGGACTACCAACCTCTGCCTTACCCTGAGCCTGCCTACCGACCTGTACCTTCGCCACCATCTGGACTACCAACCTCTGCCTTACCCTGAGCCTGCCTGCCACCTGGTACTGTTGCCACCTCTGGTTTCTGACCAGTGCCTGCATTGTCATGTCTTCTGCCTGCCCCTGTTTGGGATATTAAACTATTGTTTATTTGACGTGGTCTGCATCTGGGTCTTACCTTCATACCTGATACTTTGTGTCTCTCATCCATTATTTTAGACCGTTTAGAGCTGATTAGTCCTGTGTGTTCCAGAGTAGAATGGTTTCAGATTTAAATTATCATCCTAAATCCACTTCCTGTGTGTCTGATAATATGACATTGGGTTTGATTGTCTGCTGCGTGACGAAACATGTTTTTCTGCTGTGACCAAATTTTCCCAGAAAGATGAGCAGAACAAATTCCGGCTTAACCCACTTTGTCAGGGTTTTTGTAGACTACTCTCCCCCTCCCATGGTAACCTGAAATTGAGAGAATATGAGGGGACTAGAGTGGGGAGCTAAAAGGTCTGGTCTCCTCCTGCAGGCCCCTTTAGAAGATGGCGGATAGCTCTTGGGAGAGGGGTGGGGAAGGGGGGTACATGGGAGGAGAGGTCACATGGGCTGGGAGTAATTCTGAGTATTGCTGCAATGCTAGCTTTGTTAGATTTTGCCTGTTTTAGGACATGGAATCAATGTGTGCATTTGCAAATTGGATGTTATACTTCACCATTTGGATGAGTCACATGACTGTGGCAAAATTTCCCCATCACCACTCATATAATCAATCTGAATTAATTGTTTACAATTTTAGCTAGTTAGAAGAAGTTCATTTCTGCACCTTCATTTCTACTCAGATGTTTTCACATCTTCTCAGCTATTGTTGACCTTTAGTTGCAGTGCAGGAACCACTTGCTGAATTATTGTAGCCTTTAGTTGTTATAGATTAACAACCTTACCATAAGGGGGTAAACACCTACACACAGAACATGTTTTTTATACCTTTATTTAACTAGGCAAGTCAGTTAAGAACACATTCTTATTTACAATGGCCTAGGAACAGTGGGTTAACTGCCTTGTTCTGGGGCAGATTTTTACCTTGTCAGCTCGGGGATTTGATTTAGCAACCTTTCAGTTACTGGCCCAACGCTCTAACCACTAGGCTACCTGCCACCCCAAATATACCAACCACACAATGGAAAAGAGTACTTCCTGTTATTTGTTTACTGTGACAGTTTCAAGGCAAGAAAAGATTGTCAAAGAGTTTATGATGCTCAGTCAAGTTCAGGCTCTCAGTCATCATCATCATCCCACTATGGAACCAGAAGTGTAGAGAGCAGAGAGATAACTAACTCTCTATGCACACTGGACTCTACCCACACACTCACATATACTTACACTGATACACACACACACTCACATATACTTACACTGATACACACACACACACACACACACACACACACACTGGACTCTACCCACACACTCACATATACTTACACTGATACACACACACACTCACATATACTTACACTGATACACACACACACACTGGACTCTACCCGCACACTCACATATACTTACACTGATACACACAAACACTCACATATATACTTACACTGATACACACACACACTGCATACACCCACACAACATGCACACATGCTTCCTGACACACACACACACACACACACACACACACACACACACACACACACACACACACACACACACACACACACACACACACACACACACACACACACACACACACACACACACACACACTCACCACATACGCTGCTGCTGCTGCTGCTCCACATATGCTGCTGCTACAGCTCAGTCTTATCGATCCTGTCGTGACGTTACCCCTACCTATATGCACATAGCTACAGTGCCTTGCGAAAGTATTCGGCGCTACAAAGTATTAACTTAAGGGGCTGAATAATTTTGCACGCCCATTTTTTCTATTTTTGATTTGTTAAAAAAGTTTTAAATATCCAATAAATGTCGTTCCACTTCATGATTGTGTCTCACTTGTTGTTGATTCTTCACAAAAAAATACAGTTTTATATCTTTATGTTTGAAGCCTGAAATGTGGCAAAAGGTCGCAAAGTTCAAGGGGGCCAAATACTTTCGCAAGGCACTGTACCTCAATTACCTCCGCACCCCTGCACATAAACTCGATACTGGTACTCCCTCTATATAGACATGTCATTTTTACTTGTTATTGTTATTTGTTCACTATGTATTTATTACCTCTGTTACAATTTCTATTTATTTTTGATTTTTTTTGTCTTTAACTCTGGATTTTTGGAAAATAATTTGCAAGTAACTATTTCACTGGTAGTCTACACCTGTTGTTCACAAAGCATGTGGCAAATAAAATTACATTTTGATTTGACATAAGACTTCAGGTACAGTGGGCGTTTTTCTTTACAACCACTGATAATTCATTGCATTTTGTCAAAGTCACAGATGTTTTGTCTTATTTTACTGGCAGCACAATTCAGTCCCATAAATGTGATGTTAATGTGGCTAAAATATTATTATGTGGCTAAGAGATTATTGACTCTTTCACTTAATCATTAATTGATGGTCTTTGTTAAAAATTGCATTCATGTATGTTTTGCTTTTGCAGCCATTGCCTAAGGTATGTCTTATGATGGGAAAATCTCTATCTTTCTGTCATTCCCACATGTGGGGACATTATAATGTTGGTGTCTATGCGCTGCATATAGATACTGATTGTGTGTACGCATGCGTGTGTGTGCGCGTGCGCGTGTGTGTGTGTGTGTGCGCGCTAGGAGGGAGGCTCAGGCAGATATGTGTTAGCTAATGCTGTCTGAGAGCAGCTGGGCAGGGCTAATAAACGAACAATAACACAATGACATCACCCAGAGAGAGAGAGAGTGGGGGTGCGTGCAAGCGAGCCAGAGCAAGGGAGAAGCTCAGATGCAGAGAGGCAGGAGAGAGAGAGAGAGAGAGCGTGTGTGAGTGGGAGAGCACTGGACAGTACACACTCAACATTGACAGGGGATACAGCTCTTTCCAGAAGATTTTGCAGATTTTTTTCCCCCCCTCTCTTCCATTGCACCTCTCCCCCTCCCCCTTTCCCCTTCCCCTCATCCTCTGTCAACCCCTCTCAGCCTTTGCTTCAGGCTGCTCCTCCGGGCATGCTACTTAAGCCAAAGTATGGCCGCTTTCGCAACGCCTCTGTGACCTCCTCCGACGACCTGATGCAGAGCTTAGCCATGAGCGGCAAAGTGGTGGCCACCCCTGTGGTCCTCTCCTCCGCCCCCAGCCTGCCGCTGCCCCCCCTGCCTCCTCTGGAGTCCATCCCTGGGTCCTCCTCCGCAGCCCCGGCCCTAGCCGATTCCCCCTGCCTGGACGGGGAGCAGGACGCCACCACCACTTTCTGCATGCTCATCCCCAGGATGCCTCAGTGGAAGTTCTCCAACACTCTGCTGAGCAGGAGCCCCTCCAACTCCAGCTCCAGCTCCAGCTCAAGCAAGGACTCCGGCAAGACTGCAGCCCCCTCATCGCAGGGCTTGCACGGCCCCAGTGGCCCTTCGGCCCCCAGTGGTCCCGTGGCAAGTCTGGCTGCTGTTTTGAACTCCTGTGACCCTGTGTGTGTCACCCCCTGTTCCCTACAGGCCATCAGCAGGCAGAGATCTGCAATGCGCTCAGCCAGTCCAGGGGGCCATGGAGCAGGGGCTGCAGAGGGCACAGGGAGCCTTGTGGGCAACAGGACAGGGATGAACCGCAGGACCAGGGTGGAGGGCATGTGGCTGGGAGGGGAGGACTTCAACCAGAAGGGCAGCTTCATCCACAAGCCCTCCCAGGGATGGCTGCACCCAGACAAGAATATCACAGGCCCTGGGGCCTCCTACATTGTCAGGGTGAGTCACCATGCATGCAGTCCTTCTACAGCTCTCCACATTACCCACATATTATTTTCATTCTGTGTATATTAAAGCATTTCTGCATTGCATTTTTTTAAGGGTCGTCTTCCGTGCTGTTAAATACTGTATCTGTCAGGGATAATTTGACAGCTTGTTGATGCTTTCCACCGAGTTCCTGTTATGTTGTTTACAAACAAACCTGTAGAATAGTGAATCATTCAAATCCCTTTCGGAGTAAAGCTTTAATAAGACAACACTGTCAGAAAGATATCCTGTTTGCAGATGACATTGGGACATCTCATTCCTTGGAAATAATATCCGAATGTTAAGATGATAAACCCCGCTAAGTGTGTCTCTTGGATACAATGGGACATTAGGATGCCGGGCAGTGTGTTATGCAGCCAATGTGTGGAGGCTGAGGAGTTAGATGGCTCTCTCTGCTTTATGTGGTGTGATGTAGTGGGCTGGGGAGACTGCGTCAGCCTTCAGGCTTTCGAGTGGGTGGATGTCAGTTGAGTGAAATATAGATAATGGAATCGTAAACTGAACAACAAATATTGCATGTGGTGAATGAGTGATATGTGGAGTGAGTCAGAATCTATATTAATAGAATGTGCATAACAAAGCACAATAATTTAATGAGGTTCATCTCTAGTTTCAATGAAGTGTGTGTGTGGGAGGGGGATGTTTTGTGATTAGCCTGATTGTTTGCGCCTAAGTGAAGGATTGGATGCCATATTACTTCAGACAGACATACATTACATCGTCGTAATCAGTGACAACGGTTATTTTGCAAAAAAAACAAATATACAAATATTTTGATATCATTTCCTGGTCTAAGCTGGTGACTTTGGCTCACAAAGGGTTACATCTGAGGCAGAGTGTTTGACGTCAATGTCAATGATCTCCCCCTCCTTTACTCCCCCCAGCCTCAATAAAACGACATGGCTCTTTATTAGCCCAGTCTAGGCCCAAGCACGCTTTGTAATTACATTACACACAGGCACCATTCATTCCTATATTCAATTACATTTAATCACAGTCATTTGCATCACATGTACTGGGGAAGAACTAGCGTGACATAGCAGGGTATTCTAGTCCATCCGTAGTAGCAGACAGCAGAGAGAGAACACCCAGCCAGGGGTTTCCCTCAACTCTAATCCTGCTTTCCTCACATGCCTAACATAGTCTGCAGCTAAGCATGCTGCAAGGAGAAAAAATACCTAAGAGCATTATAGGAAATATTTCATTCCTGTTACGCCCTGCAACAGTTTTCATTAGCAGTTTGCTGTAGCCTACCATTATAATCATATTTAAATGGCCCCTGCAGCCAGCCAGGCAGATAAGATGGCAGTGTGTATATATAGTGTATATATATATATATATATATATTACTGTCTGCATGACAGCATATTTCTGCTGCGCTCTGCTTTTCTCTCTGCCATCTTTATATCTTTATATATTTATTTTTTATTTAACCTTTATTTAAACTAGGCAAGTCAGTTAAGAACAAATTGTTATTTACAATCACGGTCTACCAAGAGGCAAAATGCGTCCTGCGGGGACGGGGGCTGGGATTAAAAATTTAAATAAATGAAATAAAAATAACAATAAAAATATTGGACAAAACACACATCACGACAACACAACACTGCATAAAGATAGACCTAAGACAACAACACAGCATGGTGGCAACACAACATGGCTGCAGCACAACATGGTAGCAGCACAAAACAGGGTACAAACATTATTGGGCACAGACAACAGCACAAATGGAAAGAAGGTAGAGACAACAATACATCACGCAAAGCAGCCACAACTGTCAGTAAGAGTGTCCATGATTGAGTCTTCGGGTGAAGAGATGTGCTGCTGCCATTGTTTTTATTGTTGTTTTCTATTTCCTTATTTTACCAGGTAAAAAAAAACACATTCTCATTTACAGCAACGACCTGGGGAATAGTTACAGGGGAGAGGAGGAATGAGCCAATTGGAAGCTGGGGATGATTAGGTGACAATAAGTGCCAATAAGTGCCATGTCATCTTTAGTGACCATAGAGAGTCAGGACAACCGTTTAACGTCCCATCTGAAAGACAGCACCCTACACAGGGCAGTGTCCCCATTCACTGCCCTGGGGCATTGGGATATTTTTTTTAGACCAGAGGAAAGAGTGCCTCCTACTGGCCCTCCAACACCACTTCCAGCAGCATCTGGTCTCCCATCCAGGGACTGACCAGGATCAATTCTGTTTAGCGTCAGAGGCAAGCCAGAAGTGAGATGAATGCCACATCGTCTTCTCTCTTCTCTGCTGGAGGGAGACACAGGCAGACAGACAGGCAGAGAGGCAGGCAGACAGACAGACACCATTGTGGACATTTCCTCCCAGGCACTTCCTCCCTGTCCCTGCAGCCAGCCGACCACCCCGGCAAGCTGAGGCAGAAGGTGTGGTGTGGTAGCCCTTCATCTGCCTCTTCCACAGCCATTCCACTGCAATGCAGGCCTTCTGAAACCAAACCCACACAGCTGCCATCCATCCACCCTGACCTGTAAAACTGCAACATGAGAAATACTAAGAGAGTTATTCAGCGAAAAGAAAAAAGACTTGCACCTTGGTTGGACTGTAAGGTAGCGACAGTGCAGTATACCTTTTCCACCTAGAAACATGAGCCCCTAGCCTGTATCTCCCTGCATCTATCTAGAGAGCCAAGCATCAACAGCATAGATATTAGATCGACTTTGGCTGGAGACTTGGAACAGCATGTTCTTGGATAGAGGGACCAAATTTGCCTCTGTAATATGATAGATACCCTTTGTTGACAGTCACTTCCTTCAAGGCAAGGCAACAGCGAAGATGGCGTGTCTTTCAGAGGAAGAGAGCTGGCTAAGAAGAAGGACACATTTTCAGAATTTCTCTGGAATGTTTCTTGGAAACGCTGCATCACAGGTTTCCGGAAGGGAGCATTAGAGATTATGTCGGGGGGGGCAGAAGTAGAGTAGAGCGCTCGAAAGCACAGTGTATCGTCCGAGAGAGAGTGACAATGAAGGCATTGAGAAGAAGCTAGAGAGAAGGAGAGGGAAAAGGACAGAGGGGAGGAGACTGTCTGTCTGATGGAAGACTTCCCCTGTCTCCTAATCTGGTTAGGGTGCTTGTTTAGCTCTAAGGCAGTGGAGTTAGCCTGATTATTTATTTCCCTGTCTCTGGCAGCCGCCAGCCACAACAACAGATCCAGACAAACTTCACATACAGTAACAAGACATTGATTGAGCTTGAGTCAAATGAGGATGCATAGGTTGGCTAAGCTCCTACATCTGTGAAAGTGAAGGAGACTACAGTAGACCTACCCCATACACTGAATGTTCAACACATTAAGAACGTTCTTCTTAATATTAGGTTGCCTCAATTCATCATGGGCTCTACAAGGTGTGGAAAGAGTTCCACAGGGATGCTGGCCCATGTTGACTCCAATGCTTCCCACAGTTGTGTCAAGTTGGCTGGATGTCCTTTGGGTGGTGGACCATTTTTGAGACACACAGTAAACTGTTGAGCATGAAAAACCCAACAGTGTTGCAGTTCTTGACACAAACCAGTGCCCCTGGCGCCTACTACCATACCCAGTTCAAAGGCACTTAAATATTTTGTCTTGCCCGTTCACCATCTGAATGGCACAGATACACAATCCATGTCTCAAGGCTTAAATATCATGTCACACCTGTCTCCTCCCCTTCATCTACACTGATTAAAGTGGATTTAACAGGTGACATCAAGGGATCATAGCTTTCACCTGTATTCACTTGGTCAGTCTATGTCATGTAAAGAGCAGGTGTTGCTAATGTATTGTACACTCAATGTACATACAGCAGGTTGATACTGTATAGTAGAAGCACAGTCAACTTGGTGTGCTCTTTAAAGTAGCACAGTAATGCAAATGTGTGTGTGTGTGTGTGTGTGTGTGTGTGTGTGTGTGTGTGTGTGTGTGTGTGTGTGTGTGTGTGTGTGTGTGTGTGTGTGTGTGTGTGTGTGTGTGTGTGTGTGTGTGTGTGTGTGTGTGTGTGCGTGTGCGCGTGTGTGTGTGTTCACTCGGCTGATTTATCTGTTGTCTATATTGGTGTTTGGTTTTGCGTGGGTGTGGTTGTCCCACTTAGACCTAGAGGACATGTCATAAGAGGCATGTTTTTAATTAGAAAATAAAGATTAGCCACATCCATTCTGCCCCTGGCTCTGTCACACCTAAACACATTGGATGATTTTCAGTAACCTACACTGTTCTCTTTGAAGTAGAAAGAATAATCAATATAAGCTTAAATATTAGACATATGCAAGCAGAATGAAGGCTAAACCTATGTGAGTGTCCAAGCTGGATCAACATGGACCATTGGACATGTAAAAAACAGAACATAAGCAGAATCTGTGTAGATGAGGCAAGGTAAACTAACAAGACGTGACTGGTCTGGGCCATCTGATCTTGTGAAGGCGACTGGACACTCACACAAGTTAAGCATATGTTCATAATGTAGGTCTGAACTTGTAAAGACCTTTGGACAGAAACTTTAGCTAAGGGGTATGCATGCCACGCCACCAATAGAATCTATGCCCCAATATCTGAGCCAATAAGAGAATGGAAACTATGTAACAAAGCAAATGGGGCGATGATGTTATGTAAAGGTAAAAATGTATAAAAGCCAAGCACTAAGAATGAGAAGGCAGTCTTCCATGGAGGTGCTCGGCTTTTGTTGTTTTCTGCAATAAAAGTCTAATTGAATTCACAAGCTCCGGTATCTGAATAATATTCGTTTTAATACTTTCCACGACAACACCCATGGATTTCAATTGCTAATCAAGACAAATTAAATACAAATGACAAAATGTGTCTTTTTCTGTGAGCTGTGTTGGTACACAGGGCATGATGCATAGACAGAAGAGGATTTTAAAGGAGATGTGGCCTATTTAAACATTATTTAAATTGGCTTAGATCTATGATGTTTATGTTACTCCGATGCTGATATGGTTCAATAATACAGCCCATTTAATGTCCTAGTATACGTAGCATACGTATGATGTATAATAGTCTTTTTGGTAGTCGATGGGAGTTTCAGTGTGACTAATAACAGACTCCAGGGGAGCCCTGGTGATGGAGTAACCTCTCCCAGAGCACTTTCCTGGGTCTCCCGTGACACACACTCTAACAAACACACACCCACACACAAAACACACACACACACACACACACTCCTTTGGGGCCTCTGAGGCTGCAGCTCCCTAATCTAATACCCATTATTACCACCTTAACCAGACCATTACCCCGTCCCTAACACTGCCTGCAAATGACTGGGCCTCAGACTATGTTACTATATGGGGTATTAGTACTATGGTATAGATATGTTTCATACTATACAGTAATGTGTTAACCATTCTGGAAATACATGCCACACTGTGTGTGACCCATTGCCGTAGTGCCATGTATCAGTGAAAAGGGCGGTCATGACAGTTCCTGTCTTGTAAAGTACTGTATGTATTAACGACCCTCTAATTGGATTGAGGAAAGGAATCTATAGAAGAATACATCTGTGTTGGAAATCTGTCATGTGATAAAGTATGTTGTTTTTCTGTCTTTGCAGTACATGGGCTGCATTGAGGTGTTGAAGTCGATGCGATCGCTGGACTTCAACACTCGGACCCAGGTGACGAGGTAAGCGAGAGTTGAGAATGTCCTGCTTGTGATGAGTCAGTAGAACCCAGTCTGAGCAGAGGGAGAAGGTAAACACAAGTCACACTGATACCAAATCAGGTAGAGATTCACAGGCATGCAAGTCCTGCTTTCCCCTGTAATGATATCACTAGAGGGAAACAGTTCCTGCAGAAGGCCCAGAATACTGTGACATTTTGACGGAGCCATTTATGCATGTCAATGGCACATGTGAGCTTTTGCTGTGTGTGTGACTGTTGGCACTCACATGTGTGTTTGTGTGTCTGTATTAGCGGGGCTCCTTGCCTGAGTTGGAGCAGTGTAGTCCCTCCCTATATTTCTCTCCTCCATGATCGATTGTCAGTAATCTGAGCCCACACACACACAGGGCTTAAGTGCTGGGGGAGAGGCAGAGATGGAGTGATGGAGAGATCTATTATTGATGATGCTCGCTAATGACTGTGGAGAGCTGAGCTGCAGTGGTCCACATGGACTCTACCCTGCCTGTCTGTGGGAGACAGAGTAAAACAACAAGGATGAAGGAAGTGGGAGAAATATAATGTTTATATGGTTTAAAGAGCAGAGATTGAAGATGGATGTATTTATGACAGTGTTATGGCAAGATCTATGATATAATGAACTTACCAGTGCTCCGTTTGAATAATTTAGTAACGAGCTCAGTTATCATTGCTTTCAGAATGACATTTGTTTACACTATACCGTTATTGTTTAAGGATATTGAAGAACAGTTTGGGATGTTTACATTTAACCATGCATTCCGAATTAATTAATTTAATGAAATGAGTTTTTCCTGTTTTTCCTGTTCTGCTTCTATTAGTTTTTTTTCCTGTTGTGTATTTTGTGCAGTCGTTTGTTATTGGCAGCTAAACAAAAATCCTGTCATTCCCCATGAAACAACTTCAAAGACTGCCTGGAGATTAAACCACTGATTATTTGTTGGTTCTGCATGAGTCTGAAGGTCCTCTTTGACAGGTCATGCAGTGTCATGGTTTTGGACCAATATGCTCCAATGGGACTGTACTTGGCCAGGACAGAGACTGTAGACTAACGCACCAAAACACTCACGCCCAGGATCCATGCACTGCTATTCTCCCAGGCCTCAAGTTGAGTCACATGCAAATGCTGTTTTCCAAAACTCTCTTAAAAGTCCTTTACTGGAGATGGACGCTGATCCTTGACTCTAGCTGGTGCCACCACCTGTCCCCTCTGTCCCCTGACAGACCCTGTGTTCCGGCTATCTCTGCCACCACACAAGGGGACAACATCATCAGACATCATCACTCATTAGTCCCCAAGGCTGCCCATGCTCACAGTTAGAGCAGCCTAATGGCATAGAATACACTGCAGTAGTACACCACAAAGTGTGGCTCTCCCATTGCTTCTGAATCAGGAGAATAAATGGAGAGGAAAATGAAGGCTAAATTGAATAGAGCCTAATGAGGCCATAAATCCTCAGACCAAGACATCAATCATGCTGAGATGTTTTTGTTCCTTACCCAAACATAATTTACTGGGGAGAATATGCTTATGTGAACTCTGCTGAATAGGATATTGATATTAAGTGTTCCTCCTGTTAGCCTTGTGTAAACTGAGATTAGACATCTTTTGTCCTGCTTTGATCTGAGGGACCTCCCTGTGACCTTTTTATTTTATTTTATTTATTTCACCTTTATTTAACCAGGTAGGCAAGTTGAGAACAAGTTCTCATTTACAATTGCGACCTGGCCAAGATAAAGCAAAGCAGTTTGACACATACAACAACACAGAGTTACACATGGAGTAAAACAAACATACAGTCAATAAAACAGTAGAAAAATAAGTCTATATACAATGTGAGCAAATGAGGTGAGATAAGGGAGGTAAAGGGAAAAAAGGCCATGGTGGCAAAGTAAATATAATATAGCAAGTGAAACACTGGAATAGTAGATTTGCAATGGAAGAATGTTCAAAGTAGAAATAAAAATAATGGGGTGCAAAGGAGCAAAATAAATAAATTAATTAAATACAGTAGGGAAAGAGGTAGTTGTTTGGGCTAAATTTTTTAAGTGAGATGGATTGGTGACCCCTGACCTCTAACCTGAGGCTGAGGGAGGGGCTACTGACCTGCTTTCTCTATAGCTTACGTAACCACTTCACCCATAGGCTGTCTATAGGTTGAGGATGAAGGAGTACAGTTAGACTTTTCAACATTTTCCCATGTAGCTGCTTGATGCTGAATTCTAAATTGACCCCTAGCCCATATCCTATTTAGTAGATCTGAGTGGATTGGCTAGGTGCATCCAACATGGCAAGATGCTCTTCTAGACTATCAAAGGGCAAGATGGAAATATTACCATGATGCTCAGATCTAGAACTCTTCAATGGTATGGTTAAGGGGGAGATATGGGATTCAGTATGGCTGTAACTGTCTCGTCTTAGTGTGTTGTCATTGTGACCCCTTTGCCTCTCCTCTTTCCCTCTCCACCCACCCAGGGAGGCCATCAACAGACTGTGTGAAGCTGTGCCTGGGAGTAAGGGGGCCTGGAGGAAGAAGGTGGGTGAAAAAATATGTTGATGCAACACTGTAGTTAAGTTTGTGTGTGTGTGATGCTAACCCAAGCTCTGTGCTCCTGTGCTGAAGAACATTAACAAGGCCCTGCAGACCATCATGGGGAAGAGTAACCTGCGCTTCGCTGGTATGGGCATCGCTGTCAACATCTCTATAGAGGGCCTCAACCTGCTCATCCCCACGACACGACAGGTTAGGGATCCCCTCTCTACAACTAACCACAGAACATAGCACAGGATATCACACCCAGGGCCATCAGTGGAGTATGGCAGTCGCTACAAAAAAGTAGACCAAAGTTATTCCAATCCCGATTAAAATGTATTAGTTGGCTGGCTTTATGACCATGCAGAGCATCGCTTGGAGAGAAGCTGCCAGTCTAGCCTGCATGCCCTCCTCTCACTTTAAAGTGGAACTGAAACGCTCAAATCAACCTACATCATTGTTTTACATGTCGATGTTAGGTTTTCTTGTAGAATGTGCTTTTAGAACATAATATTATACGTTTTTTGAGCGCCTAGCACAAGCTTAGAGAGATGTGGCCGCAGCCATATTGAAACAACATCAGGGGAATGGTGTCCGTGTGCCTACTTTATTAAAACAAGACTGATAAAGAAGTGAATAAACTTAAAGTTAAAAATACCAATTTCAGATGGAAAAACAACAAAATACACACAATCATGTTAACAAGCCTTTATAATCCGGTTAAAAATCCACTTGCATACATTTTTGAGCTCATTAAGCTGTAGGCTACTTTACAGTGATTTTCACATGGTCAGTGGATCTACTTTTACCTGACATTGTGTAAGCTAGCTAAATGCATGATGCCCACAAGAACAAAGTTGATAGCTAGCATCGAATAAGCCGGAGTAGTCCAGTCAAAAACCCACTTGCATATGTTTTTGTGTTCATTCAGCGAGTAAGGTCTAGCTGTGTTAAACACTACTAGTAGTTTTGACTGTGTTAGCCGAAGTTAAGGCCTTTTCTCACCAACTGCTTTGCGATCTTTTCGTCCAAATCCGTCTTATTTTCATATACTGTGTTTTTATTGTTGTCAAAATGAAAGCATTCTCATTGAGGCTCCTAACATGCATTGTAATCTGTGCTGCCTGTCAGACGAACCATTCAAGGATGTCATTGGTGATACGTTATCAAGATGGCGGCACGTAGTAGTCAGATGAGCCAACTTCCAAACGTTTTAACATAAATATGAGTTTTAGCAGTTTTAAGGGTAGCATCATGCTTCTTTATCACATTTGGTTAACAAAATCACCTTAACTTACTACAATATTTCAGTTAATCTTGAAGAAGGCAAAGAGCAGAGACAGTGCCAGACAGTTTGCATGGCCGGTCATTCAGGCAATGCACCAAATGATTTGAATTTGATGTCTGCATTTGACCTCGGCCTAGTAAGCCTCGTGGCCAGCTGTTTTATGCATCTGTTACTTTCACATTGATCTCGGCATTTGAAGTTGGCCTTGTTGTGACTTGTTATGCATCTATTTCACGTAGCACGTTATGGGCCTTTCCACAAGTAAATGCATAATTTTATGATGCGGTTGACATTGTGTATGCATTTCCACTGACATTTAAACCCATTATTGCGGTGAGAGTTAATGTCTGGGGTCAATTTTGTTTGTTTTTGTTGTTCTCCAAATAGCATTTTAGAGTTTTTCAATTGTGTAGAAATGCAGTAAATGACATTCAACTTCCTCCACCACAGAGAGGTGAGACCAATTGGGTTAGCTAATGCCAGGTCTGTGATATGAAAGGTGTGATCAGGCGCGTCAGTTCAGCTAAACCTAGGGAATGACAAAACTAGGGAATGACAAAGCGAGGGAATGACAAAACTAGGGAATGACAAAGCGAGGGAATGACAAAACTAGGGAATGACAAAACTAGGGAATGACAAAACTAGGGAATGACAAAGCTAGGGAATGACAAAACTAGGGAATGACAAAGCGAGGGAATGACAAAGCGAGGGAATGACAAAGCTAGGGAATGACAAAGCTAGGGAATGACAAAGCTAGGGAATGACAAAGCTAGGGAATGACAAAACTAGGGAATGATAAAATGACAAAACTAGGGAATGACAAAACTAGGGAAGGGAATGACAAAACTAGGGAATGACAAAACTAGGGAATGACAAACTAGGGAATGATAAAACTAGGGAATGACAAACTAGGGAATGACAAAGCTAGGGAATGACAAAACTAGGGAATGAAAATGACAAAACTAGGGAATGGGAGGGAATAGGGAATACAAAACTAGGGAATGACAAAACTAGGGAATGACAAAGCTAGGGAATGACAAAACTAGGGAATGACAAAGCGAGGGAATGACAAAGCTAGGGAATAGCAAAACTAGGGAATGACAAAGCTAGGGAATAGCAAAACTAGGGAATGACAAAGCTAGGGAATGACAAAACTAGGGAATGACAAAGCTAGGGAATGACAAAGCTAGGGAATGACAAAGCTAGGGAATGACAAAGCTAGGGAATGACAAAGCAAAACTAGGGAATGACAAAACTAGGGAATGACAAAGCTAGGGAATGACAAAGCTAGGGAATGACAAAGCTAGGGAATGACAAAACTAGGGAATGACAAAGCTAGGGAATGACAAAGCTAGGGAATGACAAAGCTAGGGAATAGCAAAACTAGGGAATGACAAAGCTAGGGAATGACAAAGCTAGGGAATGACAAAGCTAGGGAATAGCAAAACTAGGGAATGACAAAGCTAGGGAATGACAAAGCTAGGGAATAGCAAAACTAGGGAATGACAAAGCTAGGGAATGACAAAACTAGGGAATGACAAAGCTAGGGAATACAAAACTAGGGAATGACAAAGCTAGGGAATGACAAAACTAGGGAATGACAAAGCTAGGGAATGACAAAGCTAGGGAATGACAAAGCTAGGGAATAGCAAAGCTAGGGAATGACAAAGCTAGGGAATGACAAAACTAGGGAATGACAAAGCTAGGGAATGACAAAGCGAGGGAATGACAAAGCTAGGGAATGACAAAGCTAGGGAATGACAAAGCTAGGGAATAGCAAAACTAGGGAATGACAAAGCTAGGGAATGACAAAGCTAGGGAATAGCAAAACTAGGGAATGACAAAGCTAGGGAATGACAAAGCTAGGGAATAGCAAAACTAGGGAATGACAAAGCTAGGGAATGACAAAGCTAGGGAATAGCAAAACTAGGGAATGACAAAGCTAGGGAATGACAAAACTAGGGAATGACAAAGCTAGGGAATGACAAAGCTAGGGAATGACAAAGCTAGGGAATGATGACAAAACTAGGGAATGACAAAGCTAGGGAATGACAAAGGGAATGACAAAGCTAGGAATGACAAATAGGGAATAGCAAAACAAAACTAGGGAATGACAAAGCTAGGGAATGACAAAGCTAGGGAATGACAAAACTAGGGAATGACAAAACAGGGAATGACTAGGGAATGACAAAGCTAGGGAATGACAAAGCTAGGGAATGACAAAGCTAGGGAATAGCAAAACTAGGGAATGACAAAGCTAGGGAATGACAAAGCTAGGGAATGACAAAGCGAGGGCTAGGGAATAGCAAAACTAGGGAATGACAAAGCTAGGGAATAGCAAAACTAGGGAATGACAAAGCTAGGGAATGACAAAACTAGGGAATGACAAAGCTAGGGAATGACAAAGCTAGGGAATGACAAAACTAGGGAATGACAAAGCTAGGGAATGACAAAGCTAGGGAATGACAAAGCTAGGGAATAGCAAAACTAGGGAATGACAAAACTAGGGAATGACAAAGCTAGGGAATGACAAAGCTAGGGAATGACAAAGCTAGGGAATGACAAAACTAGGGAATGACAAAGCTAGGGAATGACAAAGCTAGGGAATGACAAAGCTAGGGAATGACAAAGCTAGGGAATGACAAAGCTAGGGAATAGCAAAACTAGGGAATGACAAAGCTAGGGAATGACAAAACTAGGGAATGACAAAGCTAGGGAATGACAAAGTGGGGTGTGGGTGGGGGGCTATCACACTTCATATCACACACTTTGCTTTGGCTTTGGCTAGCTCACAGCAGGGTAGTGCAACACAAAGCAATAAATTGCTATCTTTTTAGCTTCCTGTTTTAGGATAGCTGATTAGTAGAAGATGTGATATTGATGTGGTGAAGGACTGATATAAAGTGTGCACCTTCCTTTCTTTCTCTCTCTCTTTCACAGGTGATAGCACACCATCCCATGGAGTCCATCTCCTTTGCCTCTGGGGGAGACACGGTGAGAGTTTGTAGCATAAGTGCACTTTAGGCTTTCCCTGTTTTCCTCTGTCTGTTTGTTGAAATGGGCCGCTTGGTAGACTGCATGTCTGACTTGGCTGCTTTTCCCCGTTTTCCAATCCTGTGACCATCTTATTCAATTATATCCTAATTCATCAGAGTTTGAGGTTTTTCCCTCCGTTGCAGGACACGCCGGATTATGTTGCTTATGTGGCCAAAGATCCAGTCAATCAGAGAGGTATTTCATGAACAGAAATAATGTCTATTATACGTCCATGCAGTTTCTTCCTGGCATTAAACGCATGAGAGTTTACTGACAATATGGTTCACTAACAGTTGTTTAAGTTAAAGATATTGATGTTTTCTAACTATTCTTTAAAATATAAGTTGTTATGCTCACAGGGGCATTGCAGCACTCACATCCACTGTGTTCTCTTCAGCATGCCATATCCTGGAGTGTGGTGACGGTCTCGCCCAGAATGTCATCAGTACCATCGGCCAGGCCTTTGAACTGCAGTTTAAACAGTACCTCCACAGCCCTCCCAAAGCCATCCCCACCATGGAGAGGTGAGACCAATGATTTATATATACACTAGATCAAGCCTGATGATGAGTTGGTTATTTTAATTAGCTGTGTAGTGCTAGAGCAAAAAACTAAACGTTACTCAGGACCAAGTTTGAGAAACCCTTCAATAGATGACTGATAGGAGACGCTGTGTTGAAGCCACCGTGCCTCCACCATTGTAGAAAATAGTTAGGAAGCTAAAGAAATGCATGTATTAATGTCTACATTAGTTTTTGCCATGTTTATTCTATTACAGAAGCCTTTGTGCATACTTTTAAATTAGATTATGTGAGCTAAACATAATAAAGTATAGAAAAACCTATAAAACAATATGTATTTTTGGGCGACCTGACCAAATTCACATAGTAAGTTAGAGATCTGTCATTCTCATTGAAAGCAAGTCTAAGAAGTGGTAGATCTGTTCTATGTTTACTATTTCTACACTTCCCATTCTTATGTTTAGTTTTTGCGATTTTTAATTTGGTTTTGTACACCAGCTTCAAACAGCTGAAAATACAATATTTTGGGTTATGAAAAAGATATTTCACAGCTGTTTAGATGGTACAATGATTCTCTACACCATACTTCCTAGTTTTGTCACATAAACTGAAATTAGGCAAACTATTAGAGTTTTAGCAACCAGGAAATGGCGTAGCGACTTTCTGCATAGTGCACCTTTTAAAGTCATTTTTTTTAAATGACTAATATTACTGTCCCCACTACAACAACAAAAAAATACTTAAATACACACAATGTATTCATCCTATGTGGTTAGCACACATTGGTACAGTGCAAGCATGGTGTTCTATTTAAAGCGTTGACTTGCATTTTACACTGACACACACTCAACTCGATATGAAACTCGTCCTTTTTTCTCTCGGTCAGGTGTTAGAAATGTGATATGCTGCGCTCAGATTTCAGCCAATCATCCTGTTTTGATCCCAATTAAATCAAAACTGTTATTTAAAGTGTAATGTGTTTCGCTGTGTCACCGGGTAGACAGAAGAACTCTACTGTACCTGCTCTGCTCTTGATTCAAATGTATCTCCTGCTACCAACAATATAACCATTCAAACCTAGTGTTTTATGTTATCGGCTGTGTCTGATCCCTTTTCCTTGTCACATTTGGAAATTCAATTACCTCTATTCTAACCGTGTCACCTCAGGAACATCAGGACAGAGGACTCGGCGTGGGGTGATGACGAGGACTCCTCAGAGCATGACTACTACAACAGCATCCCAGGGAAGGAGCCTCCTGTTGGAGGAGTGGTGGACTCGAGGCTGAGGCCTTGTACGGCCTTGCTGGGCCACGTCCACAGCCAACCACAGAGCAAGGCAGCACAGGTGATTCCCCAGCCTCCAGGATTACCTACATAAACCCTTTGATCTAGTATCTGTGGACACACGACTGATGACCTTGCCTGCATAATGTATATAGCAGTGAACTCAATAACTGTAGATTTAATTTTACCTTTATTTAACAAGGCAAGTCAGTTAAGAACAAATTCTTATTTTCAATGACAGCCTAGTGGGTTAACTGTCTGTTCAGGGGCAGAATGACAGATTTGTACCTTGTCAGCTCGGGGGTTTGAACTTGCAACCTTCCAGTTACTAGTCCAACGCTCTAACCACCAGGCTACCCTGCTACATAGTTACAAGAGATAGACATCACAGGAGATAGAAACCAGGCCTCTGGGTTGCCTAATTGGTGAGAGAAAAGTCTTCCTTATACGCTACAGTCTATACTGAGGATTCAAACATATGGTGTCTGTAGAAGTGTATTATGTAGGCAAGAGAGGAACTATTTATTAACAGGTGGTCTGAAGAGTCATAAAGAAGCACATGTCTACTATTAGTAATGCTAATGAGATTTTGTGGAATCTGTTTTTAGATCGGTTCTCCGGCCAGGAGAGACACGGTGTCCTACCCCTCAGGTCAGCTGTGCTACGAGCTTCACTGGGACACTGAGAACAACGGCAGCTCAGGTGAGACACCATGTGGCCTGATATGGTACTGCAGAACACAATACTGCAAGTCATAGGCATTATAATGGTTGGGTAAATAATGCATTTTCATTCTCATATAATTTCATCAAAGTATATACACTACATGGCCAAAAGTATGTGCTCGTCAAACATCTCATTCCAAAATCATGGGCATTAATATGGAGTTGGTCCACTCTTCTTGGAAGGCTTTCCACTAGAATTTGGAACATTGCTGCTGGAACTTGCTTCCATTCAGCCACAAGAGCATTAGTGAGGTTGGTCACTGATGTTAGGCGATTAGGCCTGTCTCGCAGTCGACGTTACAATTCATCCCAATGATGCTCGATGGGGTTGAGGTCAGGGCTCTGAGAAGGTGAGTCAAGTTCTTCCACACCGATCCCGACCAACCATTTAGTTTTGGACCTCGTTTTGTGCACGGGGGCATTGTCATGCTGAAATAGGAAAGGGTCGTCCTCAAACTGTTGCCACAAAGCTGGAAGCAAAGAATTGTCTAGAATGTCATATGCTGTAGCATTAAGATTTCCCTTCACTGGAACTAAGGGGCCTTGCCCCAACCATGAAAACAGCCCCAGACCATTATTCCTCCTCCACCAAACTTTACAGTTTCCAGTATGCATTGGGGTAGGTAGTGTTCTCCTGGCTTCCCCTAAAACCAGATTCGTCCGCCGGACTGCCAGATGGTGAAGAGTGATTCATCACTCCAAAGAACGTGTTTCCACTGCTCCAGAGTTCAATGGCGGTGACCTTTACACCACTCCTGTTGACGCTTGATCTTAGGCTTCCGTGCAGCTGCCAATGAAACCCCAGCACAAGAACTCCTGACGAACAGTTCTTGTGCTGACGTTGCTTCCAGAGGCAGTTTGGAATTCTGTAGTGAATATTGCAACCAAGGACAGACAATGTTTACGCGCTACGCGCTTCAGCACTCTGTGATTCCGTTCTGTGAGCTTGTGTGGCCTATCACTTCGTGGCTGAGCCGTTGTTGCAGCTTGATGTTTCCACTTCACAATAACAGCACTTAAAGTTGACCGGGGCAGCTCTAGCAGGGCAGAAATTTGACAAACTGACTTGTTGGAATGGTGGCATCCTATGACTGTGCCACATTGAAATTCACTGAGCTCTTCAGTAAGACAAACATTGGCTGTAGAATGGCCTATGAAGATTGCATGGCTGTGTGCTCGATTTATACACCTGTCAGCAACGGTTGTGGCTGAAATAGCCAAATCCACTCATCTGAAGGGGTGTCCACATACTTTTGGTAATTGTGTATGTTAGTAAACTGAGTTGTGATTGACAGGTCTGACATCAGATGGGTACCTGCGGGCAGACGGCCATCCCCCGGGAAGTAGGGACTATGAAGAGCACCTGTATGTGAACACCCAGAGTCTGGAGGGCCTGGAGCAGGGAGCAGAGGGCCATAGGGGGGCCAGGGGGCCAGACAGCCCCAAGAAAGACATATTTGACATGAGTGAGTCTCATCAACATCTACCCATCTGCTGAACACAGCCACTGACACAATAGAGATACCATTATTATTCAAGATGTGGGGAGTATCTGGGCAATTGGGTTGGCATGTATGGATGATGTCATTCATGTTACAGGTTCCGTGTGTGTGCCATGCATGTGTTCTCACTCTTCCTGGTTCTCTGCAGAACCCTTTGAGGATGCTCTGAAGATGCACGAGGCCGGTGGTAACGGTGGGGTGTGTGTGCTGGAGGACCAGTGGCCCAGTCCGCCTCGGCGTCGTGCCCCTGTCGCCCCCACAGAGGAGCAGCTTCGGCGGGAGGCCTGGTACCATGGCCGTATGAGCCGCCGGGACGCTGAGAAACTGCTGGTCCGAGACGGGGACTTCCTTGTACGAGACAGTGCCACCAACCCAGGCCAGTACGTCCTGACAGGCATGCACTGCGGTCTGCCCAAACACCTGCTACTGGTCGACCCAGAGGGAATGGTGAGTGATAATCGCTGAGTGATAAACAATATTGGATGGGGAAATTATGGTCTAGGGGGCTGGAGAGTATACAGAAGACTCAAGACTACTTATGTAAATCAGATAATTCAGTTTTTTATATTTTTAATACATTTGCAAAAATGTCTACCAACCTGTTTTCACTTTGTCTTTATGGGGTAATGTGTGTAGATTGATGAAGATGATTTAATCAATTTTAGAATAAGGCTGTAACGTAACAAAATATGGAAAAAGTCAAGTGGTCTGAATACTTTCCGAAGGCATTTTATATAGTTTACTGAAATGACGTGTCAGTCACCTGAAATGTGAATTTGTTTATTTAGCTACAGTCAAGCATTAGCATTGTTGTGCTAGTACAAAACATACTAAATAATAATAGTGGTAGCACCCCTCTTAGCAATTGCTCCAGAAAGCTGATACTTGTATTTTGTTTTACTTAGCTACAGCCTAGCATGAGCATTGTTGAATGCAAAAAAAATGGTGGTGGTAGCATCCCTGTTAACATGCATCAAGAAGTAGCCATTTCATCTCTTTGTGACCTACTAACATCTGTTAGCCCACTCCTCCTCGTCACTGCCAGGTACGAACCAAAGACATGCTGTTTGAGAGTATCAGTCACCTGATCAGCTACCACCTGAAGAACGAGCTGCCCATCGTGGCAGCCGAGAGCGAGCTGCACCTCAAACAGGTGGTCCGGAGGAAAGAGGGGACAGCGTTCTGGAATGGTAAGAGACAGAAATGACAGCCCAAAGTGATTGTGCTCAGCACTGCCTAGTTCTATTTGAATTACTGTTTCGTGATAACCTTTGTTTCAGTGTGGGCAGTTTATTGATACAATAGTGTTTTAATTTAAGTTTATGTTCTAGATTTTAGTGTTCTGCTGGTCTAGTTCTTTAGTATGTGTTTGAATGATATCCTTTGAAAGTTTTCCATTTTTGCCTGTTTTACTAGGAGTCAGAGGTGTGTCCATATAACCCCAGGGAGGAAGATCTTCACTTTGTCATATCCCCAGAATCAGAGCTTTCGCAGGGGTAGGAGGACACAGGCAACTCCCTCTGTCCAGGACCCAAGGGCATGGCTGCAGTACCTGGCTGCCTCCGACAGTGCCCACAAACTTTCCACCATCTCCACCTGAACTCTCAGTATACAATCATTAAGCTAACCAATGCCTCGGAACAGCTCAGCCAATCACAAGGATGGAATGTGAGGTCACAGTCACATACAGTAGTTGTTCCATAGGAAAGCATCATTTTTGAGTGCATGATGATGTTGCACCTCATACTGAGTCTCATACTGCTGATGTCATACGCAGTCCCAGAATGATTTGGGTTCCCCATGTCTTTAAACGGACAAATGTGAACATTGTATATGATATGTGAGAAACTCCTAGCAGCAAAATATCACTAAATTGTTTTATCAGAATGCAGTTCTTTGCTCCTCAGACATTGGGATGCTTTAATGGACTTTTATAAACTGTTCATCTGCAGCAGTAGCACCTGCACCTTCATGATTTATTCATATGTAATCTCAGGACCTAATTCTGAAGGCGTTAAATATCTGATTGCATGAATTGAAATATGCTTCAGAGATACAGTACAAGCCAGACACCAACCTTGAAAATGTGTCTGTCCCATCAATATCCACAGGAAGTCTGCATAACACAACATTGGGAATATACAGTTGGCCAAAATACATGGGTAGAACTCCGAATATCATTGTGTTCAATAATAACCATATGCTTGTCAAAGTGTTTGTATGGGACAGTCATAGCTCGTCAGTGAATACCTACCCGAGTTGTGTGTTACCATGCCTACTGTGTGAAGATATCACACTGGTCAGAGCCTGTGCTCTCAGAAGGCAGACTACATTACTACAAATGACTCAGTGTAAAGATAATTAAGACCCATAAAAATAGTTCAGTGCCTTAATACTTGGTGTTTCATATCTTTCCTCCCAAATGACTTGTGCAGTATCATACATTCTATATATACAGTGGGGCAAAAAATATTTAGTCAGACACCAATTGTGCAAGTTCTCCCACTTAAAAAGATGAGAGAGGCCTGTAATTTTCATCATAGGTACACTTCAACTATGACAGACAAAATGAGAAAAACAAATCCAGAAAATCACATTGTAGGATTTTATGAATTTATTTGCAAATTATGGTGGAAAATAAGTATTTGGTCACCTACAAAACAAGCAAGATTTCTGGCTCTCACAGACCTGTAACTTCTTCTTTAAGAGACTCCTCTGTCCTCCACTCGTTACCTGTATTAATGACACCTGTTTGAACTTGTTATCAGTATAAAAGACACCTGTCCACAACCTCAAACAGTCACACTCCAAACTCCACTATGGCCAAGACCAAAGAGCTGTCAAAGGACACCAGAAACAAAATTGCCAAGCCATGAGGTTGAAGGAATTGTCCGTAGAGCTCAGACAGAATTTCGTTGAGGCACAGATCTGGGGAAAGGTAGCAAAACATTTGAGCAGCATTGAAGGTCCCCAAGAACACAGTGGCCTCCATCATTCTTAAATGGAAGAAGTTTGGAACCACCAAGACTCTTCCTAGAGCTGGCCGTCCGGCCAAACTGAGCCATCGGGGGAGAAGGGCCTTGGTCAGGGAGGTGACCAAGAACCCGATGGTCACTCTGACAGAGCTCCAGAGTTCCTCTGGGGAGACAGGAGAAACTTCCAGAAAGACAGCCATCTCTGCAGCACTCCCCCAATCAGGCCTTTATGGTAGAGTGGCCAGACTGAAGCCACTCCTCAGTAAAAGGCACATGACAGCCCGCTTGGAGTTTGCCAAAAGACACCTAAAGACTCTCAGACCATGAGAAATAAGATTCTCTGGTCTGATGAAACCAAGATTGAACTCTTTGGCCTGAATGACAAGCATCACATCTGGAGGAAACATAGCACCTTCCCTGCGGTGAAGCATGGTGGTGGCAGCATCATGCTATGGGGATGTTTTTCAGTAGCAGGGACTGGGAGACTAGTCAGGATTGAGGAAAAGATGAATGGAGTAAAGTACAGAGAGATCCTTGATGAAAATCTGTTCCAGAGCGCTCAGGACCTCAGATTGGGGCAGCCAAGACAACACAGGAGTGGCTTCGGGACAAGTCTCTGAATGTTCTAGAATGGCCCAGCCAGAGCCTGGACTTGAACCCGATCAAACATCTCTAGAGACCTGAAAATAGCTGTGCAGCGATGCTCCCCATCCAACCTGACAGAGCTGGAAAGGATCGGCAGAGAATAATTGGAGCAACTCCCCAAATACAGGTGTACCAACCTTGTAGCGTCATACCCAAGAAGATTCAAATCACTGCCAAAGGTGCTTTAACAAAGTACTGAGTAAAGGGTCTGACTACTTAAGTAAATGTCATGTTTCAGTTTTTATGTTTTATAAATGTGCATAAATGTCTAAAAACCTGTTTTTGCTTTGTCATTATGGGTTATTGTGTGTAGATTGATGAGGGGAAAACATTATTTTATACATTTTAGAATAAAGCTGTAACGTAACAAAATGTGGAAAAAGTCAAGGGGTCTGAATACTTTCCGAATGCACTGTACATTCAGTCTGTGACCGCAACTGTAGAAGCTGTTTCTGCTGACGTAAAAGTGAGGGGCGTTGTACAAAACAAGTCATCAGCGATTGGATCGTCTGTAACCAATCAGAGTATCAAAGCTTATTTATATTTACAAAACACTTTCCCACGTGAGTTCAGGCTCTGGCCCAACCCATCGTTTTTTAGGGACCAATCAGAATGGTTTCAATGTGTTCGCATTTGAAAAGTCGTCAGGGAGGAGATCAAATCCAGACTCCTCATGTAGAATAAATGTTAGGTGGTGTGGTGTTTGACCAGAGTGATGTGGATGGGTAGCCAAGCGAAGGGGGAGGGGCTAGGGGTTGATTTTGGGTTGATTTTGATTTTGCGGTCCTTCTCCTTGACCAGGGCCTGGGAGTCCTGGATGTCTTTGTGGAGCTCCTGGACGTGGCTGGACTGGGCCTGCAAGTCAGCCAGCTGTTGCTGCGCCGTGGCAGGCTGAGCGTCGGCCACCTGACACTCACTCTTATTAAACAGAGCCTCACGCTGCACCTGGAACACCTGTTGGGAGGGAGTCAGGGGAGAGAGGGAGGAGTGAGGAGAGAAAGACAAGTGGAAGAGGGAGAGCATGTCGATGGCCATGAAAGGAAAGGTGGCAAGGAGATACTGTATAGAACACACACATAACTAATGCTAGGAGAAAGGAAGCCCTGGTGCACATCAGTCCAATGTGTAGTCAGTAACATGTGGCTTGTGGTTAACTCTTGAGTTAAGGTTTCAGTCTCGAACTTTGTTACAATTCTCTGTATTTTGGTGAACAGGAACAAATACAACACACACCTCGGTGCAAGTCTTCTTGTGTTTGCGTGTGAGGTTGTTGAATTGGGCGGTGAATGCGTTGATCTCGGCCTGCAGTGAGAGGCGCTGGGACTCGTGGTCCTCCTTGGACACCAGGCCCTGTTCCACAGCCTTCTGGGACCTCAGGTCTCTCAGCTCTGTCTCCTTCACACTCAAAGCCTCCTTGGCCTCCACCGCACTGTTCTCACTGGCCTGCAGGGAGCGCTGCAGCTCCGCCTGACACACAGCAGGGACAACAAACACAACGTGAGGGTGCTTTCCTAGTACTTTTAGGCTACAGTAATTGATTGTGGGTCATACATGATGACAGAAGGGTGGTTATTAGTGCCAAATTATATTGATTGCACAACCCCTTGATTTTTTATCTACAATTTGTAGATTTTTAAATAAAAGCCTAATGTCCATCCACTTAGGACCTCAACGTAGTATGATTTGAGTCTAACAGCTCATTCTTGCCATTTGCTAGAATACCATTTGAAGCTAACCTTAACTTTGTCATGCTCCTTCCAGGGTATAAGGTCCTGTTGTGTGGCCTGTAGTTGGGCATCCAGCCTGGCCGTCTCTGTCTGGGCGTGGCATCGCAAAGCCCTCTCCGCCTGCAGTTCCTGGGCTGTCTGGGCCAGCTGCTCCGACAGAGCCGTCAGCGCCTCTGTGTGTTGGGACAGGGGTACTGCATGTCTCAGGTGGAGGGTGTCCTGAGACCAACCCTCATGCTCCGCACACAGACAGTCCTGAGCCTGAGCTGCTTCCTGCCTAGCCACCTCCAGTTCCTCTCTCACCCGTCTCAGGGAGCACTGATATTAGAGAAGAAATATCACAGAAGTAGAGAGTGCTCTTATTGGTGAGAAGTATCACCACGCAAAGCTAAGAAAGAGCTCTGATTGGACAGAACCCACTGGGGTCAGATGTTAATTCAACATCTATTCCACATTGGTTCAATGTAATTTCTTCGAAATAATGTGGAAACAACGTTGATTTAACCAGTGTGTGCCCAGTTGGAAGTGAAAGCAAATGAATGGTTATAAACTAGTTATTTACAGTTTACCACCGTAATTAACTACAGTAAAATAATTTGTCCTTATGCCCCAAAGAGAGCAACATTTTATGATAAGTGACAGAGAACAGTATAATAGCGGAGTAGCTAGGTTTCCATCCAATTGACGACAGATTTCATGCATATTTCCCACCAGAGATGTGTTTTCATCATACTGACTTGCTGCAGATAAACGGCTGTGCATGATAAAGTAGTGCACATGAAACTAACTTTTGCGGTTAAAGTTAAATGGGATTCCATCGCATTTTCAACTCTACCAAGGTTTTTTTCCACAAAAACCTTAAAAGGCAAATGTGCACACTCTGGTATTGAAACAAGTGCTCTAGCCAACAGCTTGCAGATACAGAGCTGGTAGGCTAGTCTACATGATGAGATTATTATGGATAAAAGCAAGATCATTTTGGGGGGTCATTTCATCTGTAGCCTAATAAACTGCAATAAACTGAGTCACAACATATCATTGCGTGACTCCAAGTTTATTTCGATATGATGATTATTATATCAATATTTAAGCATAAAGGCTTTTCCTCCGATGTTTTTTGCATAATCAATTTTACAGACATAAAAAGAACCCACAATGTCGAACAAACAAATTGTCTGCAGACAATTATGAAATTCTTCCGGCATTTCCGGTTTCCAACAGCCCGGTCATTACTTTTTTCATGCATCAGGTAATTCATCTGCATGAAATGGTTTGATGGAAACCTGATTAGTAACAGGACACCAGGTTGACACCAGGGAAAAACATACCTGATGTGATGGAGGGCTCTGACCCTTCCGACCTCTCTTCCTCATCTCCCTGACAGTGTGTGGGGCTGGTTGGCCGTAGACTCTCCAGATCCAGTTGGGCCTCGTTCAGTCTCAGGCTGGCCTCGGATCTCTCCCTGGCCAGCTGCTCACACTGCAGACCTGGTTCACCTGCACCTCGTCCATCTCCGAATGGGGAACACAGTCCCTCAGCTTCCCCTCCAGCTCCACCACACGGCCCTGGAGCCTACGCAACACCTCTCCGTCTGGCTCTACCACTCTCTCTCTCTTTCCCCCAGCTCTCCTTGACTCTTTGCTCTCCGCCGGGGTGGCCTCCAGTTCGCTCACCCTCTCCCTGAGGCTCCTCACCCTCTCCCTGAGGCTCCTCACCCTCTCCCTGAGGCTCCTCACCCTCTCACTCTCCCCTCCTCTGTCCTCCTTTTCAAACTCTGTTTCTGTCCCTTTCTTTTCCAGGGCCGCCTGTAGTTCCTCAACTTTCTTTCCCAGCTGTTTGACTGTGTCATTGTCCTCTGCGCTCTCCCTCCCATAGTTGAGGCTGGGCTAAGGGGAGAAAGGAGAAAGACCAAGAACTAAAATGGGAGAGACTGCTCTAGCGTTGAGTTAAAAGAACGACAACGCAAGCGCAGACCTCAGTGTCCCTCCCCCTCTACCTCCCTCAGGCCCGCTTCCTCCCTCTGTCCCTCCCCTCCCTCAGGCCTGCTTCCTCCCTCTGTCCCTCCCCCTCTACCTCCCTCAGGCCCGCTTCCTCCCTCTGTCCCTCTCCCTCTACCTCCCTCAGGCCCACTTCCTCCCTCTACCTCCCTCAGGCCCACTTCCCCCCTCTACCTCCCTCAGGCCCGCTTCTTCCCTCTGTCCCTCTCCTTGTCCCCCTCTCTCTTTCAGCGCCTCCTCCAGCTCCCTCACCCTCTCTCTCAGCTGCTGAGTCTCCAGGATCACCACCTCGCCGCTGCCCCTGGGGGGGTCTCTCTCACCCCCATTCCCTCTGCCTGTTCCCCAGAATATACCCCCAGGTGCACCTGTTCTCTCAGCTCCTCCAGCTCAGACTGGGAGTGGGCCAGCTTCTCCTCCTTGCCACACAGCCTCTCCCTCATCTCATCACTGCTCTCATCCTCAGTCACCTCCTCCCCCTTCCCCTCTGTCCCCTCCTTCTCCTCTGCCCCTGTCTCTCCCTCTCCTCCTCCCTCCACAGTCTCCTCACACCTGGAGGTGAAAAAAAATAAACATCAGAACTGAAGTGAAGTGAGAGGCTTACCTATAGTTGGCATATTGTGTTAGAATCTTCAATTACAATAAAATCAAATCAAATTTGATTTGTCACATACACATGGTTAGCAGATGTTAATGACAGTGTAGCGAAATGCTTGTGCTTCTAGTTCCCGACAATGCAGTAATAACCAACGAGTAATCTAACCTAACAATTTCACAACAACTACCTTATACACACATAAGTGTAAAGGGATGAAGAATATGTACATAAAAATATTTGAATGAGTGATGGTACAGAACGGCATAGGCAAGATGCAGTAGATGGTATAGAGTACAGTATATACATATGAGATGAGTAATGTAGGGTATGTAAACATATAAAAGTGGCATAGTTTAAAGTGGCTAGTGATACATGTATTACATAAAGATGGCAAGATGCAGTAGATGGTATAGAGTACATTATATACATATGAGATGAGTAATGTAGGGTATGTAAACATTATATTAAGTGGCATTGTTTAAAGTGGCTAGTGATACATTTCTACATAACTTTTTCCATTATTAAAGTGGCTGGAGTTGAGTCAGTATGTTGGCAGCAGCCACTCAATGTTAGTGGTGGCTGTTTAACAGTCTGATGGCCTTGAGATAGAAGCTGTTTTTCAGTCTCTCGATCCCTGCTTTGATGCACCTGCAGTGACCTCGCCTTCTGGATGATAGATAGCGGGGTGAACAGGCAGTGGCTTGAGTGGTTGTTGTCCTTGATGATCTTTATGGCCTTCCTGTGACATCGGGTGGTGTAGGTGTCCTGGAGGGCAGGTAGTTTGCCACCAGTGATGCGTTGTGCAGAGCCTTACGGTTGTGGGCGGAGCAGTTGCCGTACCAGGCGGCGATACAACCTGACAGAATGCTCTCGATTGTGCATCTGTAAAAGTTTGTGAGTGCTTTTGGTGACAAGTCAATTATCTTCAGCCTCCTGAGATGCTGCTGCGCCTTCTTCACCACGCTGTCTGTGTGGGTGGACCAATTCAGTATGTCCATGATGTGTACGCAGAGGAACTTAAAACTTACTACCCTCTTCACTACTTTCCCGTCGATGTGGATAGGGGGGTGCTCCCTCTGCTGTTTCCTGAAGTCCACGATCATCTCCTTTGTTTTGTTGACTGAGTGTGAGGTTATTTTCCTGACACCACACTCCGAAGGTCCTTACCTTCTCCCTGTAGGCCGTCTCGTCGTTGTTGGTAATCAAGCCTACCACTGTTGTGTAGTCTGCAAACTTGATGATTGAGTTGGAGGCGTGCATGGTCACGCAGTCGTGGGTGATCATGGAGTACAGGAAAGGGCTCAGAACGCATCCTTGTGGGGCCCCAGTGTTGAGGATCAGCGGGGTGGAGATGTTGTTACCTACCCTCACCACCTGGGGGCGGCCCGTCAGGAAGTCTAGTACCCAGTTGTACAGGGCGTGGTCGAGACCCAGGGTCCAGGGAGCTTGATGACGAGTTTGGAGGGTACTATGGTGTTAAATGCTGAGCTGTAGTCGATGAACAGCATTCTCACATAGGTATTCCTCTTGTCCAGATGGGTTAGGGCAGTGCGCAGTGTGGTTGCGATTGCTTCGTCTGTTGACCTATTTGGGCGGTAAGCAAATTGGAGTGGGTCTAGTGTGTCAGGTAGGGTGCAGGTGATCCTTGACTAGTCTCTCAAAGCACTTCATGATGACGGAAGTGAGTGCTACGGGGCGGTAGTCGTTTAGCTCAGTTACCTTAGCTTTCTTGGGAACAGGAACAATGAAGCATGTGGCAACAGCAGACTGGGATAAGGATTGATTGAATATGTCCGTAAACACACCAGCCAGCTGGTCTGTGCATGCTCTGAGGACGCGGCTGGGGATGCCGTCTGGGCCTGCAGCCTTGCGAGGGTTAACACGTTTAAATGTTTTACTTACGTTGGCTGCAGTGAAGGAGAGTCCTCAGGTTTTGGTAGCGGGCCGTGTCAGTGGCACTGTATTGTCCTCAAAGCGAGCAAAGAAGTTGTTTAGTCTGTCTGGGAGCAAGACATCCTGGTCCGCGACGGTGCTGGTTTTCTTTTTGTAATTGACTGTAGACCCTGCCACATACCTCTTGTGTCTGAGCCGTTGAATTGCGACTCTACTTTGTCTCTATACTGAAGCTTAGCTTGTTTGATTGCCTTGCGGAGGGAATAGCTACACTGTTTGTATTCGGTCATGTTTCCGGTCACCTTGCCCTGGCTAAAAGCAGTGGTTCGCGCTTTCAGTTTAGCGCGAATGCTGCCATCAATCCACGGTTTCTGGTTTGGGAATGTTTTAATAGTTGCTGTGGGTAAGACATCGCCGATGCACTTGCTAATAAACTCGCTCACCGAATCAGTGTATTCATCAATGTTGTTGTTTGACGCAATGCGGAACATATCCCAATCCACGTGATAGCTTGAAGCGTGGAATCAGATTGGTCGGACCAGCGTTGAACAGACCTGAGCGTGGGAGCTTCCTGTTTTAGTCTCTGTCTATAGGCTGGGAGCAACAAAATGGAGTCGTGGTCAGCTTTTCCAAAAGGAGGGTGGGGGAGGGCCTTATATGCGTCGCGGAAGTTAGAATAACAATGATCCAGGTTTTTACCAGCCCTGGTAGCACAATCGATATGCTGATAGAATTTAAGGAGTCTTGTTTTCAGATTAGCCTGGGCCTGGGAGTAGCGCTCCTGTAGAGCTTCAAACTCCCTCCTGAGTCAGTCATACAGGGCCGTGGGGACAAAGTCTGGGCTGGTTGTCTGAATGTCAGGGTCATCCTTCTCAAACATCTCCAGCATCTGCAAACCACACAAAATCACAGTACAGAAATAATCAATAAGGGTTTTCTTTCTTCGCTAACAGTTGTGATGTGTCTCATAAGTCAAGCATCCTATTTTTATGTCACAATTCAACATTCACAGAACTGCTTCCTCTCCTCTTCCTTCATGACAGCTTCATAGTTAGCTTTTGTGCTGTACCACCATCCTTGCTGCCCCTCACACACAGTCCCAGACAAACCTTCCAATGGTAGCCTGGTTATAACCAATGATTTATATATACAGTACACTAGATGGTTGATAGGAGGCGTTGTGTTGAAGCCACTGTGCCTCCATCTTGGCAAGCCCTCACCATTGTAGAAAATAGGAAGCTATAGAAATGCATGTGTTAATATCTACATTAGTTTTTGCCATGCTTATTCTATTACAGACACCTTAATACAAATAAAAAAATACAAAATATATTAAAACAGTTCCCTGAAAGTATAATTTTTAGAGATAACTAATGTTACTGTCCCCACTACAACAAAAAAACAAATGTAATTTTGACCTTTAAACATTTAATTGAAATACTGTAGAATTCCATTCATGCCTATGGAGGACTGTTACGTACTGGGGAGTGTCAATATGGGCGACCAGTGGGTTCAAAGCCTCTCAATGGCCAATAAATAGCATCAGCAAGCCAGGGTTTAAATACACTGAATAAAAATATAAACGCAACATGTAAAATGTTGGTCCCATGTTTCATGAGCTAAAATAAAAGATGTTCCATATACACAAAAAGCTTATTTCTCTCAAATTTTGTGGACAAATTTGTTTACATCCCTGTCAGTGAGCATTTCTCCTTTACCAAGATAATCCATCCACCTGACAGGTGTGGCATATCTAGAAGCGGATTAAACAGCTCATTACACAGGTGCACCTTGTGCTGGGGACAATAAAAGGCCAATCTAAAATGTGCCATTTTGTCACACAGCACAACACCACAGATGTCTCAATTCTTGAGGGAATGTGCAATTGGCATGCTGACTGCAGGAACGTCCACCAGAGCTGTTGCTCTACTATAAACCGCCTCCAATTTGGCAGTACGTCCAACGGGCCTCACAACGGCAGACCACGTTTAACCACACTAGCCCAGGACCTCCACATCCGGCTTCTTCACCTGCGGGATCGTCAGACCAGCCACCCAGACAGCTGATGAAACTGAGGAGTATTTCTGTCCGTAATCAAGCTTTTTTGTAGGGAAAAACTCAATCTGATTGGCTGGGCCTGGCTCGCCAGTGGGCGGGCCCGACTCCCAAGTGGGTGGGCCAATGGCTGCGCCCCTGCTCAGTTATGTGAAATTCATAGATTAGGGCCTAATTAATTTATTTGAATTGACTTATTTCCTTATATGTAGCTAAGTAAAAGCTAAGCTAAGTAGCTAAGTAAAATCGTTGAAATTGTTGCATGTTGTCTTCATATTTTAGTTCACTATACTTTTCACTACACATTGGCTGTAACACTTTGTCCTAATTCTGTCTACTTGTACAGACCATGACCCAGTTAGTGAAGAAAGCCTGCACCAAGTCTCTGTGTGATGCTATTATTCTATTTATACCAAGGTACTGCTTCATCATAGACCTATAAAGTGGTGATATGACAAACGGTCCAATCTGACGCTGTTCAGCCATCCTTGAACCAGTCCATCATCATCTGCTGACTGGGACTTCTCTGGTCTGGATGACCTTTTGATAACCCCATTTTATCAATGAATCAGCTGATGGCGTGTATGTGTGTGTGTGTGTGTGTGTGTTCTTACATGCACTTTGAGGACCAGCTCCTGGTTCTGTGAGGTCAGCTCATCCACCTGTCTGCATAGCTCAGCCACAGTGTCTGGGTCTGCAGGACAAGGAGAGGTGGAGTTCGGGAAGTTTGCCTCCTCCTCATCCAGAGCAGAGGGAGACTCTCTGGACCGCCTGGAGAGCAGCTTCTCAACACCTTCAAGATATACGGGGTAAATCAATGTCATATTTTGTCAAACATATTGCAAAACATCAGCCATTACCATGGCAGTAGAATTTGAGTGAAATTCATCTAGTTATGATGTATGACTCATTAGGGTTCTACAACCTAGTCCATACATCCATCCAACATTTGGTCCATTTAACAAATATACAAATGCCGTATCTTAATCTGATCATCCTGTTGTTGCAGGAAATGCAAGCTTGTAGTGTATTTGGGGTTTAAAAAGGCTTCCAAAGTTTGTAATTTCCTCCTTATTTCAGACACGATTTGCACAAACAGAGAATGTATTAAGCCCTACAAACAATGTCCATTCATTATAATCCACATACGTAATAATTCACATTTCCTGTTGCTGCAGGATTATTTTTTCTGCTGTAAGAAACTGGGACAAAAATTAAGATACGGCATCTGTAACAATTTGCCAGCAGCATTCCCTCTCTCCCCCCACACACACATAGGAAGTCCAGTATGTCATCATCTGAGTCACTGGCTCCGATCACCTGACCTGCCTTCAGCTCCCCCAGCTCAGTCTGTAGCCTGTCCCGCTCTGCCTCCGCCTGTTCCAGACACTCTCTCAGCTGGGTCAGCTAGCACAGGGAGACAGTGAGTGCACAGCTATTACCAGATTTCTAACATCCTTTCAGATATATGAGAAGTTTCCAAGGAATGGGGTTTTGAGCTTGATCTCAGGCTGGGAAATGAACCGTGCATGCAGTACCTCCTTCAAGGCAGTGGGTGCGCTGTTCTGCTGCTGCTCCAGACCTTTAATCTTCTGGAGCAGACGCCCCCTTTCCAGACACAGCCTTCGGATCTCCTCAAAAACCTCATTCTCCGTCTCACAGACACACACAAGGAAATGCATATCAGTGGTATCACATTCAAACAGCAGCACCATACTCATTAGCAGTCTCAAATGTAATGCAGTAGATAGTGATTCACTATGTATTGTCTGTTACTTTAGTCATGAATAGTGCTCTTCAAAATTGATATCTAAAGATGAATCCTTTGAATTGAGTTGTGTTGTATACCATAAATATAAGCCCATTTTATCTCCTGTATATTTAGGTGCTATGCATACAGTATGCCGTGGCAGGGGAAGTAACTCACAAGGTTGGCCTGATTAGAGCGCCGTGTCTCTAGAGACTGAGCTGAGGGAGAGGCAGGGGTAGAGAGTCCCGGAACATTGTTATTAAAGTTAGTATGATTATGATCATCACAGCCTAGCATAAGTTAGAGTTAGTAAGAATCATATATAAAGTATTTTATCTATCTCTGGAGTTGGCCTCGTACCTGGGGAGGGGAGCGAGGTGGAGGAGGGGCTTTCCTCTTGCAGGGGGTGGTCCTCCCTGGCAGAGGAGGGGGAGGTGGGGGCTGCCTCTGGAGACACAGACAAGCAGAAGGAACAGGGGAACAGGACAGAAATAGCAGCAAGGACAAAAGCAAAGCCAGGCAGTACTGTAGCCCAAAACGTTGTGAAATTAGCTTTTAATGTGTGATGTTACTTCAGCTGTTGTTGTTCAAAAGATGTTGTTGTAGATTGAAAATGGGATAATAAGTTGGTGTTCCTTCTTATGTTGTAAATTCTATTACGTACAATCTAGAAATATTTGTGTTATGTTTTCACATGTACTGAATGTGTAGTGAGTGAAAATGAAAAGCTGAGTCGTCAGGTACCTCCTCGCCATTGTCCTCAGTGGCTATGTATGCATTGGGGGAGACAAAAGGCAAATCTTTTTAACCTCTGGTCCATTGAGATTCAATACATGCACACACACGCACATACACACTGTAGTTCTAGCTAAGAAGCATACCGGCCCATAAAAATCCTCTTGTATAACGTAGCACTCAGTAAAACACCACACAGCCCTACTGTAAGCTGTAAGACACAAGAGTCCTCATATATCACAGATACATCAGAGACATTTCAGGAACTGCTCTGCTTCCATTCATCTCCATTTCAAACGAAGCACACATCTGTTTTTTGTAAATCACCAAGCCTTTGTTTGAAGATAAAAGTGCAGCAAGCCTCTCTGTTTCAGGCTTTTACAATTACCCCCAGCTGTCCCCTTTACTTCATTCACTTCCTCACATTACAGCCATTTCCTGGGGGACCAGAGTAGGGCCATAGACTAGGCCATAGAATTACCACTGGTAGAAAGGATTATGATCCATGGATTCTGGTACAGTACATTAAATAGCATACAAAGTGTTGTAGTAGTTGCCAATGCTAATGCTTAATTGAACATTTAAAATTGTACACCAAATATGGCCCCTGGTATAACCAGCAGGGAATGTGGTCTGTTCTAGCAATTATAATTATATCCACCATTCTACCAGGGCCCAGAATGGAGCCCCAGACTGGGCCTAAAGGGTAGCAGAGCAAGGTTTTGCTCAATTTAATTTCAAGTCAGTTCAGTCAAGAAATGGATTGAAGTTCCAATTCAACAAAAATCCAAATTTAAAAGGAATTGAGCCCAACCCTGCTTCAGTCAGCAGGTGAGACACCAAGATGTTACCGTGGGTTACCTGGAAGACAGTTCTGCAGAAGCTGTGCGATGCGCTGGTTGCCGGCGGTTATGCCGTAGTGGGCTGCGTCGTGTCCGAAGGCGTCGGCCATCGGTGGGTTAGCCCCCCCCCCCTTAGCAACACCTCCACTGTCTCTGCACTGTCACTCTCACAGGCCAGCATCAGGGCTGACCTACACCACAAAAACCAGGACATACTTTTTTTCACCAAATCTCTATGTTTGATGCAAATGGAATGTGTCCAGACCCTTTTTTGCAATTTCATTTGGTTTCGAGAAACTTACCCCAGCAGTGATAGACTTCCTCATGCTCGTTCTACAGTTTCAGGGGCAGAGATCAAACCTGAACATAGGCTCCAAAAACACCCAAATACATCCTTTTAGAAATGGCAACGCTCTCAGTATAGTGACACAGGTCTTTAGATGTTGTACATATGACATTTTGTCATTCCAAACTTTATCCGCAACAGTATATTCCATTTTGTTGGACTCGAGCGATACATTTCCGTGTACGTTCTTTCTCTTTTCCCGTACCACCACAATGGGAACGAGAAAACCTGTTCACATTCGACTACGGAAATGTATTGGGTTTATGGAGCCTTTGTTCATGTTTCTCTGCCCCTGCAACAGCAGAAGGAGCATGAGGAAGTATATTGCCGGTGGGGTAAGTTTCTAAAACCAAGTGAAATCGCAAAAACATTGTCTGGACACCTAACATGTCTTTACAAAAACAAACTGAACTTGACCTTTCAGTTGTGTTCACAGTTTGTCTTGCATAAGTCACTCTAATGTTGAATTATCTGCACCGGTTGTCCTGTATGTTGGGGTTGGCCCCTCTGTCCAACAGGAAAACACACAGCTCCACTCTGCTCATCTAGGCTCCTAGGATCAGCGGGCTCACCCCATCCTGAGATAGACGAAACCACAATGGCTTAACATGGTTGATTGAATCTCATTTTAGTGCTTGGCTGTAACAAAACCCTGCACATCCTGTAGTTCTCCAGGACCTGGCTTGGTGATTGTTGCTGTACAGAGGCAGTCTGAAGCCTACGCCACTTACCCCATCCTGGGCATCCAGACTGGCCTTAAAGTCCCACAGAGTCTCGGTGCAGGACAAGCAGCCACTCACAGCTGAAGGAATATAGCTAGACACCATAGCTAGAAACCATAGCTAGACACAATAGCTAGACACCATAGCTAGACACCATAGCTAGACAAATGGAATGTATTAAAAGGTTGGGTTGTTTACAGTGTTACACAGATGGTCCTGTAATCAATTGCATTATAGCTAGGGCATTGCATACCTGTGTGATGCAACGCTTTCTGACCAAAGCTGTCTGTGGTTTCTCCTGTGGGAGTATGAGATGTATTCACCAAAAATGTATGATAACTGCATACCTTATTTTCCATGTATCATAGTAATGTTAACTATGTCTGTCTGCTGTACCTGTATTAGTCTCTTCAGGCACTCAGGCTGGCCGTTCTTGGCTGCTAGGTGAATGGCACTGAAGCCTTGAAGTTGATAAGGCCATCACCAAGCGAGAGAGGGAATGAATGAGTTAACAAAAACAAATTGTGAGAGAGCATGTTATAATTGAGATAATAAACTTTGAATATTATGTTCTGACCAATTGTAGCCACAAAGCATTACCTTGGTGATCAGTGACACTAAACATGTTCACTGAATGAGACTGTCATCTCACCTGGGCCATCTGTCACGTTAATGTCTGGCCCGTGAGCCAGGATGACCTCCAGACAGTCCAGATGACCCTGAGACGCACAGAGGGGGAACCTACCAGGAAGAGAATAACACTGGTTATGAATATAACCAACAAGAAGATCATCAACATTAATAATGACAACAAAGAAAGTAGAAAATATTTAAACTCTTTACCCTCTCTCACTGACGGTTTGAACATAAAGGGACGTTTCGTGGACACATTTAAACCTAGTCCAAGACTAACAAGCAAGTTCAATAACAATTCTCCATTGAAAGTAGTTCTTAGTCCAAGACTAGGCTTAACCTGTGTCAGGGAAACAGGCCCTAAGTGTTTGGTACTTACGCTGACTTCCCCTCTGCATCCAGTTTGGTGGGGAAGAGTCCCTTCTTCACGATCAGAGCAGCTACTTTGTCAGGTTGGTTCTGCCCTACAGCCTGCAGTAGTCTCTCATCACTCTTACTCCAGTCCTGGCTCTGATGGGACAGGGACAGACGGATCATAATCCGGTCACAACCTGGGGCTGATCAGAGCTAATCAAATGACTGTACATGCTGTACTATACAGAGTAGACCCTGACCCCCTATCTGATTACACACTGTACAAAGGTCTGAGTGATGACTAACCATACAGTCGGTCTAGATGAGACACTACTAAATCTAATACTGCGTATCTCATCGAAGTGAAATGAACACGGACACACAGTACCATCTGTTTGCTTTTATTGTAACATTACACACAGTGCACAAAATCACTTTCAACTGTTTTTTACAGAGAAAGTAACCCTTTGAGAGAAAGAACAATGAAAAGACAGCTCAGGTCAAACAGAGAGGGATACCTACCACCAGTAAGATGAAACAAGGACAGAAATAACGCTTCATCAGGCTCAGAGCTGACGATCCATAGAGCTGTCCACTGTCTGACCAAAATACTGACACACACAAACATACACTACTCAACTACCCACAAGCCTCAAACACACAGTCGGAGTTGCACACCAACTTAGCACTAAATGACAAAGCATAAATACACAGTATAAATACACAGACAACCAATAACCCACTTGCACAATCCAGAACAGAAGAAATGTATGATAGGAGAGTCATGATGATGCTACATAAACATGAAGTCTATACATCCCTGTACAAACAGAAGTTCACTGCTCTAGCCCTCTAGTCTCACAGCAATGTAGTTCTCCATATGCAGTGCTTTGCTCTCTCAGCCAAAACACCCTCCCCTCTTCCTGCACTGCTGTTAATGCTCTCAGGGACCTACATACTCAGTCTACAGTCTCAACCTGGCACGCACTCTCTCTCTCTCTCTCTCACACACACACACACCACCTCCCGCTTTCTGTGCCCTTCTTATTTCACACCCCAGCCTAGTACTGTCTTCTCACAGTCTATCCATTTGTTTCAGTCAGCTCTCTCCCTCTCTGTGCTGTCCTATTTGGCCTAGTCAGCTCTCTCCCTCTCTATGCTGTCCTATTTGGACTAGTCAGCTCTCTCCCTCTCTGTGCTGTCCTATTTGGGCTAGTCAGCTCTCTCCCTCTCTGTGCTGTCCTATTTGGACTAGTCAGCTCTCTCCCTCTCTGTGCTGTCCTATTTGGGCTAGTCAGCTCTCTCCCTCTCTGTGCTGTCCTATTTGGGCTTGTCAGCTCTCTCCCTCTCTGTGCTGTCCTATTTGGACTAGTCAGCTCTCTCCCTCTCTGTGCTGTCCTATTTGGGCTAGTCAGCTCTCTCCCTCTCTGTGCTGTCCTATTTGGGCTAGTCAGCTCTCTCCCTCTCTGTGCTGTCCTATTTGGGCTAGTCAGCTCTCTCCCTCTCTGTGCTGTCCTATTTGGGCTAGTCAGCTCTCTCCCTCTCTGTGCTGTCCTATTTGGGCTAGTCAGCTCTCTCCCTCTCTGTGCTGTCCTATTTGGGCTAGTCAGCTCTCTCTCTCTCTGTGCTGTCCTATTTGGGCTAGTCAGCTCTCTCTCTCTCTCTGGAGAAGATGAAGGCTCAGCAGAAAGAGGAGAACAGAGCTGGCTGGTAGTGCCAGGGTAGGGCAGAGAGGACACGCTGATAGAAAAATAACATCCTGAATAATCTCTCATCTGACCTGGACGCAGCCATTTACAGGGCTTTGTGATGGCCACTCCAATATTGTGACTTTGTCGTCCTTAAGCCATTTTGCCACAACTTTGGAAGTATGCTTGGGGGTCATTGTCCATTTGGAAGACCCATTTGCTGTAACTTCCTGACTGATGTCTTGAGATGTTGCTTCAATATATCCACATCATTTCACATCCTCATGATGCCATCTATTTTGTGAAGTGCACCAGTCCCTCCTGCAGCAAAGCACCCCCACAACATGCTGCCACCCCCGTTCTTCACAGTTGGGATGGTGTTCTTTGGCTTGCAAGCCTCCCCCTTTTTCCTCCAAACATAACGATGGTCATTACAGCCAAACAGTTCTATTTTTGTTTCATCAGACCACAGGACATTTCTCCAAAAAGTCTGATCTTTGTCCCCATGTGCAGTTGCAAATCGTAGTCTGGCTTTTTTATGGCGGTTGTGGAGCAGTGGCTTCTTCCTTGCTGAGCGGCCTTTCAGGTTATATCGATGTAGGACTCGTTTTACTGTGGATATAGATACTTTTGTAACCGTTTCCTCCAGCATCTTCATAAGGTTGTTCTGTTGTTCTGGGATTGATTTGCACTCTCGCACCAAAGTACGTTCATCTCTAGGAGACAGAACGTGTCTCCTTCCTGAGCAGTATGAAGGCTGCGTGGTCCCATGGTGTTTATAATTGCGTACTATTGTTTGTACAGATGAACGTGGTACCTTCAGGCATTTGTAAATTGCTCCCAAGGATGAACCAGACTTGTGGAGGTCTACAATTTATTTTCTGAGGTCTTGGCTGATTTCTTTTTATTTTCCCATGATGTCAAGCAAAGAGGCACGGAGTTTGAAGGTAGGCCTTGAAATACATCCACATGTACACCTCCAATTGACTCAAATGATGTCAATTGGCCTATCAGAAGCTTCTAAAGCCATGACATCATGTTCTGGAATTTCCCAAACTGTTTAAAGGCACAGTCAACTTAGTGTATGTAAACTTCTGACCCACCGGAATTGTGGTGAAATAATCTGTCTGTAAACAATTGTTGGTCAAATTACTTGTGTCATGCACAAAGTAGATGTCCTAACCAACTTGCCAAAACTATAGTTTGTAAACAAGACATTTGTGGAGTGGTTGAAAAAACGAGTTTTAATGACTCTAAGTGTATGTAAACTTCTGACTTCAACTGTAAAAATTTAGAACAAAACAAACATCACAACAAGAGAGACATCACCACACTACATAAAGGGAGACCTAAGACAACACAGCATGGCAGCAACACAATCAATGTAGATGAAGGGGAGGAGACAGGCTAAAGACGGATTTTTAAGCCTTGTGACAATTGAGACATGGATTGTGAATATGTGCCATTCAGAGGGTGAATGGGCAAGACAAAAGGTTTAAGTGTCTTTGAACGGGGTATAGTAGTAGGTGCCAGGCACACCGGTGTGTGTCAACAACTACAATGCGGCTGGGTTTTTCACACTCAACAGTTTCCTGTGTGTAGCAAGAATGGTCCATGACCCAAAGGACATCCAGTCAACTTGACACAACTGTGGGAAGCATTGTAGTCAAGATGGGCCATTATCCCTGTGGAACGCTTTCAACATCTTGAAGAGTCCATGCCCCAACAAATTGAGGCTGTTCAGAGGGTGTGTGTGTGTGGGGGGGGGGGGGGTCTTAATGTTTTGTACAGTGTACAACGTTGTATCAAATGGTTAAGTTAGCAGAAAATAGGACAGGGTATACCAACATTAATAGCAAGTAAAGTAGGCTGGTCCTATTCCCTATAGTGTGATTATGTGTGTCGTGTGTGTGTGTGTGTGTGTGACCAACATTGTGAGAAACATTAAGATGGATGATAAGCTACACTCTTAGAAAGAAAGTTGCTATCTAAAATCAAAAGAGGTTATTTGACTGTCCCCATAGCTCGGAGAACCCTTTGAAGAACCCCTTTTGGTTCTAAGTAGAACCCTTTTGGATCCAGGGAGAACTAATTTGGGTTCCATGTAGAACCCTTTCCACACAGAGGGTTCTACATGAAACTCAAAAGACTTCTACCTAGAACCTAAAGGGGTTCTTCAATATGGTGTGTGAGCCCCCTTCTCTCCCTCCCCCACCCCCTTCTCTCTCACTCTCTCCCAGTCTCTAAATGAAAATCTGAGCATCCCTCCCAGTGAGAGTGTAAGTCATTGATTGATTAATTAATAACTTACTCTGTTCTCTCTCAGCTACACCCCAGCAAAGAAGTCATATCACTCTGGCTATGGGGATCTCTCACTAAAACAGGTCAAGGCACACAGGAGTTACATTTCTACTCAGAGCTTACAGTAGAGCTAACTGTACTATAACCTATAGCATAGCCACACAAAGCTATCGCAACCAGCTTCCGTTGCGTAGACATTTAAGACATTAGTATATACACAGCATTTGTACAGAATTCTTGTCTTGGGATTGATTACTTTATTTTCACTCTCACATGTCACATTAAAACCACCTGCATAATGAGATGGTGACGATAGAAGGAAAATAAGGATTCTTGTGTGAGTGTGTATGAGTTGAATAATTAAAGGCTACCTGGTTACAGCAGATTGGCCTGCTCTCCTGCTGCTCAGTGATACTGCTCAGTGATACCCACACACACATACACACACTGTCTGTCAGCACGGGGACCTACACACAATTAGCCACCTGAGAAGAGCCTAGCACCAGACATAGCAATCAATACCAGGTTCAAAGAAAGTTTGAGTAAGAAGTTTTACTGCACATGAATACACCTCCAAACTCTAAATGTAATCTGACACAGAGTATTGTAGATATCAGTGCATGGTTGGATGGTTTTGTAAGAGAGATTCTCCAACTCCTACCTCATTCCTCTTAAATTTTGCCAAGAGGTTCTTCAATTTGGCTTGCTGCACTTGGCACCAAGAAAAGTGAAACTCTGAAAAGAAATACACCAATTATTTCACTCACCATAGCATTTCAACACATGGGTTGCTAGCTTTTAACATGCATTCAAACAGGTTTCCCTTTGCATTACCTACAATACAACAACAACCCGGTTTGATGGAGTCGTATGATAACCACGATTTATACCATGGCATTGTTAAATACTAGTTTCTGATTGGCTTAAAGGGCATTTTACAGCATGCATCATTTCCGTATAAAGCACAGTATATCAGCACGGTATATCCGCGAGTGCATTGTGGAACACACCTTCCATTTTGTTCATTATTTTCCATATAGAATGCATAGCCCCTCATTGATTATGCCTTACATATTTTTTAGAATGCCATCATCGAGACAGAGCAATTCTCAGTTTCATTTATGAAGCATTTTGCCTTTTGGGAAAAATAACCAATACATTTACAGTTTTTATCAGTTTTGGGGAAGCTACACTAAAAATATAGTTTACCAAGCTACAAATGATTTCACACGAAAATAAAGCTACCCTTATTAAAAATGTATATTTTAGTTAATTAAAGTTACTTTGAAAAAGTAGTTCACTACATCCAAACTACTTTGGGGAAAAATTATCCTTTGTAAATCTGTAATGTCATAGACTACAAATTGCAAGACACTTTGAGGTCATATGTTAACAGAATGTGTAATTTAGCATATTAAACAGAAAAAATAGGCAGGTCTGACGCCAAAAAAAGAAAGGAAATGATTGCCTACTTCATCCAGATTTTATTTGTGCATGAAAAGTAGTGCATAGTTCCAGTATCCTAGTTAGCTACACTGCTACTTGACAAAAAAAGTGAACTACTGGAAACACTACTTATATTTGAATTTAGTTCAACTACCACCAAGCTACTGCAAAATGTAGTTCAATTACTAGTTGAAGTACATGTAGTTCACACTGCTTATTATTAAAGTGGTAATGAATAGGTAATGTACATGTAGTAGGCCTACACACATTAGGCTATATACCTCTAAATTATCTTGGTATATAAATAAATACCTGATGTAGAGTGTTGGTACTTGGAAGGGGTTGCTTCGGTCCCATGAGTCGCCTGCTATCGCAACGTACATGTTGGGACTTTCAAAGGCACCTGCCCTTTCTTCTAGATCCTCCAATCACCTATGCGCAAGAGGTTGGATCATAGTTTGATTCGCGGGGGTAGATGACAGATTTAGTGTCGTATGTATTTTTTATGTAAACATTGGAATAACTCATGTTTATCAAATAAAGACAAATATTCCTATTTCATCTCAAATTAGCTAATTTCTCGTTATAAATAATCTAGTTCAATGCTGGTTTATTGCTATAAACCATGTTTAACTGCATTGCAGTTTGTCTTGCGGCATGTCCCAAATTGTAACTCTAACCACGTTTCCGTACAGAGTTTTTTTGCTCGTAAAGTTATACTTTATTAAAACAAAATCACGACAGCTGTGATGGAAAGAGGAAGTGTCGGTACAATTTTATACAGGCCGACATATAATTTATTCGTTTGATTTTTAAAATTGTAAATACTACAAATAATTATAATTATAATATTTCAAAAATACATTAAAAAAGGGAAACATTTGTTCGCTTGACATGGTAGGATCTATTTATGTCGGTAAAATTAGTTATGAGAGAAATGGCAGTGTAAACGCCTTTATGCTCAAATATTGACATAATAACTTTTCATATAAACTCAGCAAAAGAAGAACCCCTTTTTCAGGACCCTGTCTTTCAAAGATAATTAGTAAAAATCCAAATAACTTCTCAGATCTTCATTGTAAAGGGTTTAAACTCTGTTTCCCATACTTGTTCAACGTACCATAAACAATCAATGAACATGCACCTGTAGAAGGGACATTAAGACACTAACAGCTTACAGATGGTAGGCAATTAAGGTCACAGTTATGAAAACTTAGGACACTAAAGAGGCCTTTCTACTGACTCTGAAAAACACAAAAAGAAAGATGACCAGAGTCTCTGCTCATCTGGATGAACGTGCCTTACACGGAACCCAAAACGTCTGCGCGTGTGCGCCATCGTGCATACATTTATTTTGTCACCCCACACCAAACGCGATCACAACATGTAGGTTAGAATATCAAAACAAACTCTGAACCAATTATATTAATTTGGGGACAGGTCGAAAAGCATTAAACATGTATGGCACTTTAGCTAGCTAATTTGTCCTATTTAGCTAGCTTGCTGTTGCTAGCTAATTTGTCCTGGGATATAAACATTGAGTTGTTATTTTACCTGAAATGCACAAGGTCCTCTATTCCGCCAATTCATCCATACATAAAACGTTCAACCGAATCGTTTCTAGTCATCTCTCTTCCTTCCAGACCTTTTCTTCTATTGACTTTGTATTGGAATTGCAACTTTCATAAATTAGTGGTGTACTCAGCCTGTTAGGCATGCTGTAAGGATTCATGAGGACTGCAGATGTGGCCAGGGAATAAATTGCAATGTCTGTACTGTGAGACGCCTACAACAGTGCTACAGGGAGACAGGACGGACAGCTGATCATCCGCACAGTGGCAGACCACGTGTAACAAGACTTGCACAGGATCAGTACATCCGAACATCAGAACAGCAGGACAGATACAGGATGGCAACAACAACTGCCTGAGTTACACCAGGAACGCACAGTGCTCAGACAGTCCGCAATAGGCTGAGAGAGGCTGGACTGAGGGCTTGTAGGCCTGTTGTAAGACAGGTCCTCACCAGACATCACCGGCAACAACGACGCCTATGGGCACAAACCCACCGTCGTTGGATCAGACAGGACTGGCAAAAAGTGCTCTTCACTGATGAGTCATGGTTTTGTCTCACCAGGGATGATGGTCGGATTCGCATTTATCGTCGAAGGAATGAGCGTTACACCGAGGCCTATACTCTGGAGCAGGATCAATTTGGAGGTGGATGGTCCATCATGGTCTGGGGCGGTGTGTCACAACATCATCGGACTGAGCTTGTTATCATTGCAGGCAATCTCAATGCTGTGCACTTCAGGGAAGACATCCTCCTCCCTCATGTGGTACCCTTCCTGCAGGATCATCCTGACATGACCCTTCAGCATGACAATGCCACCAGCCATACTGCTCGTTCTGTGCGTGATTTCCTGCAAGACAAGAATGTAAGTGTTCTGCCATGGTCAGCGAAGAGCCCGGATCTCAATCCCATTGAGCACGTTTGGGACCTGTTGTATCGGAGGGTGGGGGCTAGCGCCATTCCCCCCCAAAATGTCTGGGAACTTGCAGGTGCCTTGGTGGAAGAGTGGGGTAACATCTCACAGCAAGAACCGGCAAATCTGGTGCAGTCCATGAGGAGGAGACGCACTGCAGTACTTAATGCAGCTGGTACTGACAGACACCAGATACTGGCTGTTACTTTTGATTTTGACCCCACTTTGTTCAGGGACACATTATTCCATTTCTGTTAGTCACATGTCTGTGGAACTTGTTCAGTTTATGTCTCAGTTGTTGACTCTTGTTATGTTCATACAAATATTTACAGATGTTAAGTTTGCTGAAAATAAACGCAGTTGCCAGTGAGAGGACGTTTATTTTTTTGCTGAGTTTAGAAGTAACCTTGGAGGCACGCAATAATATGTTGTGTGTGGTCCTCCCACTACAACTCAGGAAACCATGCAGTTTATTAGGCTACAGATTAAATCAATTCGAATTCACTTCAACGGGGGTTGAAAGTGCTTGAGTTTAATTCTCCTTTCCAATAAATATTGAGGGTATTATTCTGGTGACATGATGATCAATGCTTGACTGCCATTTGACAACTAAAAATATTGTTGTTTTATGCATAATAATCTCATCATGTAGACTAGCCTACCAGCACTGTATTTGCGAGCTGTTGGCTAGAGCACTTGTTCCAATACCAGAGTAGGCACATTTGTGACAAAATTATTGGGCGAAAATGTAATGGAAACAGATTGAATTTTGCATTTTTATTTGGCACATGAACATTTACATTTTATTTTAGGGTGAATTACATCATCACGCACTGACCTACGTCATCACGCACTGAACTACGTCATCACGCACTGAACTACGTCATCGCGCACTGAACTACGTCATCACGCACTGAACTACGTCATCGCGCACTGAACTACGTCATCGCCCACTGAACTACGTCATCACGCACTGAACTACGTCATCGCGCACTGAACTACGTCATCACGCACTGAACTACGTCATCGCGCACTGAACTACGTCATCGCCCACTGAACTACGTCATCGCGCACTGAACTACCGTCATCGCGCACTGAACTACGTCATCGTGCACTGAACTACGTGACTGAACTATGTCATCGCGCACTGAACTACGTCATCACGCACTGAACTACGTCATCGTGCACTGAACTACGTCATCACGCACTGAACTACGTCATCGCGCACTGAACTACATCATCGCGCACTGAACTACGTCATCGCGCACTGAACTACGTCATCACGCACTGAACTACGTCATCGCGCACTGAACTACGTCATCACGCACTGAACTACGTCATCGCGCACTGAACTACATCATCGCGCACTGAACTACGTCATCACGCACTGAACTACGTCATCGCGCACTGAACTACGTCATCGCGCACTGAACTACGTCATCACGCACTGAACTACGTCATCGCGCACTGAACTACGTCATCACGCACTGAACTACGTCGCCGCGCACTGAACTACGTCATCGCCACTGAACTACGTCATCGCGCACTGAACTCACGCGCATCGCGCACTGAACTACGTGACTGAACTATGTCATCGCGCACTGAACTACGTCATCACGCACTGAACTACGTCATCGTCACTGAACTACGTCATCACACACTGAACTATCGTCATCGCGCACTGAACTACGTCATCGCGCACTGAACTACGTCATCACGCACTGAACTACGTCATCGTGCACTGAACTACGTCATCACACACTGAACTACGTCATGCACTGAACTACATCATCGCGCACTGAACTACATCATCGCGCACTGAACTACGTCATCGCGCACTGAACTACGTCATCACGCACTGAAACTATGCACTGAACTATGTCATCGCGCACTGAACTACATCATCGCGCACTCATCGCGCACTGAACTACGTCATCGCGCACTGAACTACGTCATCGCGCACTGAACTACGTCACTGAACTACGTCATCGTGCACTGAACTACGTCATCGTGCACTGAACTACGTCATCACGCACTGAACTACGTCATCGTGCACTGAACTACATCATCATCGCACTGAACTACATCATGCACTGAACTACGTCATCGCGCACTGAACTACGTGACTGAACTATGTCATCGCGCACTGAACTACGTCATCACGCACTGAACTACGTCATCACGCACTGAACTACGTCATCACGCACTGACCTACGTGACTGAACTACGTCATCGTGCACTGAACTACGTCATCGTGCACTGAACTACGTCATCACGCACTGAACTACGTCATCGTGCACTGAACTACATCATCGTGCACTGAACTACGTCATCGCGCACTGAACTACATCATCGCACACTGAACTACGTCATCGCGCACTGAACTACGTGACTGAACTATGTCATCGTGCACTGAACTACGTCATCACGCACTGAACTACGTCATCGTGCACTGAACTACATCATCGTGCACTGAACTACGTCATCGCGCACTGAACTACATCATCGCACACTGAACTACGTCATCGCGCACTGAACTACGTGACTGAACTATGTCATCGCGCACTGAACTACGTCATCACGCACTGAACTACGTCATCGTGCACTGAACTACGTCATCACGCACTGAACTACGTCATCGCGCACTGAACTACATCATCGCGCACTGAACTACGTCATCACGCACTGAACTACGTCATCGCGCACTGAACTACGTCATCACGCACTGAACTACGTCATCGCGCACTGAACTACGTCATCACGCACTGAACTACGTCATCGTGCACTGAACTACATCATCGTGCACTGAACTACGTCATCGCGCACTGAACTACGTCATCGCGCACTGAACTACATCATCGCGCACTGAACTACGTCATCGCGCACTGAACTATGTCATCGGGCACTGAACTACGTCATCATGCACTGAACTCTTTTTATCAGCAACAAGTTTGTGTGTGAAAATGCGCATATTTTCTTCATGTGCATTTTATCGTATTCGCATGAAAATCTGTCTCCAAATGGATGAATCAAATCAAAGTTTATTTGTCACGTGCACTGAATACAACAGGTTCACCTTACAGTGAAATGCTTACTTACAGGCTCTAACCAATAGTGCAAAAAGGGTATTAGGTGAACAATAAGTAGATAAAGAAATAAAACAGTAAAAAGACTATATACAGTAGTGAGGCTATAACAGTAGCGAGGCTATATACAGTAGCGAAGCTATAAAAGTAGCGAGGCTACATACAGACCCCGGTTAGTCAGGCTGATTGAGGTAGTATGTACATGTAGGTATGGTTAAAGTGATGAACAGAGAGTAGCAGTAGCATAAAAAGAGGGGTTGGTGGGTGGAGGGTGCAGGGTGGGACACAATGCAGACAGCCTGGTTAGCCACTGTGCGGGAGCACTGGTTGGTCAGCCCAATTGAGGTAGTATGTACATGAATGTATAGTTAAAGTGACTATGCGTATATGATAAACAGAGAGTAGCAGCAGCGTAAAAAGAGGGGTTGGGGGGGGAACACAATGCAAATAGTCCGGGTAACCAATTAATTACTTGTTCAGGAGTCTTATGGCCTGGGGGTAAAAACTGTTGGGAAGCCTTTTTGTCCTAGACTTGGCACTCCGGTACCGCTTGCCATGCGGTAATAGAGAGAACAGACAGGGGTGGCTGGGGTCTTTGACAATTTTTAGGGCCTTCCTCTGACACCACCTGGAGGTCCTCAATGGCAGGCAGCTTAGCCCCAGTGATGTACTGGGCCGTACACACTACCCTCTGTAGTGCCTTGCGGTCAGAGGCCGAGCAGGTGCCGTACCAGGCAGTGATGCAACCAATGCTCTCTATGTTGCAACTGTAGACCCTTGAGGATCTCAGGACCCATGTCAAATCTTTTTCGTTTCCTGAGGGGGAATAGGCTTTGTCGTACCCTCTTCACGACTGTCTTGGTGTGTTTGGACCATTCTAGTTTATAGTCAATGTGAACACCAAGGAACTTGAAGCTCTTAACCTGCTCCACTACAACCCCGTCGATGAGAATGGGGGCGTGCTCGGTCCTCCTTTTCCTGTAGTCCACAATAATCTCCTTAGTCTTGGTTACGTTGAGGGATAGGTTGTAATTCTGGCACCACCCGGCCAGGTCTCTGACTTCCTCCCTATAGGTTGTCTCGTCATTGTCGGTGATCAGGCCTACCACTGTTGTGTCATCTATTCGGTCAAATGTTGCATTTTTGGACGACTTCAAGACATGGATAGCCGACATTATTTGATACATTCTATCTTGCCCAAGGCAGGAAGACCAAAGCAAGAAGATGTAGCAAATTATGATAATTGGGGGTGGTATTTAAGATCAGCCCGGAAGTAGTTGTGCACTCAGGGCAAAGCTAGTCATTACCAAAGTCATAAACCACAGCCATTTCTAAAAATTTTCTGAAAACATTTTAAACCTCACTCTAACCTTAACCACTCTGTCAACCTTGTGTCTAACCTTAATCTTGAAATCAGAACACAGAGCAATTTTTTCCCCATTAAATTTTACTGTAGGCCAGTGTTGACTTTGTGGTAAACCCAGGAAAGGAGATGGAAAAGAAAGTAAACAAATAAAATAAAAGTGCATTTGTCACATGGTTTGTAAACAACAGTTGTAGACTAACAGTGAAATGCTGACATACGGGTGCTTCCCAACAATGCAGAGAGAAATTAAGATAAATAATAGAAACATAGAAATATAATAACACAAGAAATAAATACACAATGAGCAATGAAAATGAGCTTTGTAGTCTTTATTTAAGGCTATATACACAGGGTAATAGTACAGTTTCGATGTGCAGGGGTACCAGGTATTTGCAGTAGATACAGTTGAAGTCAGAAGTTTACACACAATACACCTTAGCCAAATACATTTAAACTAACTTTTTCACAATTCCTGACATTTAATCCTAGTAAATATTCCCTGTTTTAGGTCAGGGATGATCACCACTTTATTTTAAGAATGTGAAATGTCAGAATAATAGTAGAGAGAATTATTTATTTCAGCTTTTATTTCTTTCATCACATTCCCAGTGGGTCAGAAGTTTACATACACTCAATTAGTATTTGGTAGCATTGCCTTTAAATTGTTTAACTTGGGTCAAACGTTTTGGGTAGCCTTTCACAAGCTTCCCACAATAAGTTGGGTGAATGTTGGCCCATTCCTCCTGACAGAGCTGGTGTAACTGAGTCAGCTTTGTAGGCCTCCTTGCTCACACACACTTTTTCAGTTCTGCCCACAAATGTTCTATAGGATGTGTAACAGCTGCGTAGTCCCATGGTGTTTATACTTGCATACTATTGTTTGTACAGATGAACGTGGTACCTTCAAGCATTTGGAAATTGCTCCCAAGGATGAAACAGACTTGTGGAGGTCTACAATTTTTTTTTATGAGGTCTTGGCTGATTTCTTTTGATTTTCCCATTATGTCAAGCAAAGAGGCACTGAGTTTGAAGGTAGGCCTTAAAATACATCCACAGGTACACACCCAATTGACTCAAATGATGTCAATTAGCCTATCAGAAGCTTCTAAAGCCATGACATCACTTTCTGGAATTTTACAAGCTGTTTAAAGGCACAGTCAACTTAGTGTATGTAAACGTCTGACCCACTGGAATTGTGATACAGTGAATTATAAGTGAAATAATTTTTCTGTAAACAATTGTTGGAAAAATTACTTGTGTCATGCACATAGTAGATGTCCTAACTGGCCAAACCTATAGTTTGTTAACAAGAAATTTGTGGAGTGGTTGAAAAACAGGTTTTAATGACTCCAACCTAAGTGTATGTAAACTGCCAACTTCAATTGTATGTACATAGGGATAAAGTGACTAGGCAATAGGATATATAATAAACAGTAACAGCAGTATATGTTATGAGTTAAAAGAGTTAGTGCAAAAAAGGTCAACGCAGATCGTCCCGGTAGCTATTTAGCAGTCTTATGGCTTAGGGGTAGAAGCAGTTCAGGGTCCTGTTGGTTCTGGACTTGCCGTGCCGTGCCGTGCGGTAGCAGAGACAATCATTTATAACTTTAGGGCCTTCCTCTGACAAGTCCTGGTACAGAGGTCCTGGATGGCAGGGAGTTCTGCCCCAGTGATGTACTGTGCTGTACGCATGACCCTCTGTAGCGCCTTGTGGTCGCATGCCAAGCAGTTGCCATACCAAGCGGTGATGCAACCAGTCAAGATGCTCTCAATGGGGCAGCTATATAACTTTTTGAGGATCTGAGATCCCATGCCAAATCTTTTCAGCCTCCTGAGGGGGAAGAGGCATTGTCGTGCCCTATTCACAACTGTGTTGGTGTGTGTGGACCATGATAATTCCTTAGGGATGTGGACACCGATGAACTTGAAGCTCTCGACCTGCTCCACTACAGCCCTGTCGATGTGGATGGGGGTGTGCTCGGCTATCCGTTTCCTGTAGTCCATGATCAGCTCCTTTGCCTTGTTGACTGAGAGGTTATTGTTCTGGCACCACACTGCCAGGTCTCTGACCTCCTCCAATTAGGCTTGTCATCGTCGGTGATCAGGCCTAAAACCGTTGTGTCGCTTTGTCGTGGAAGATTCAGAATTTGTTGGTAACATACTGTAAGATGTTTTATATTCATCAAATTTGTGTAAGTTACTTCTCATCAGAATGGTATTTTTGTATAATACTGTGGCGAGGTTGCAGTTATCTGTTCTATGTCAAGACTAAGTTGCATGGGCTACAGAGAGGGGAGAGGTCAAAGTGTCATCATGTGTAAACATATCTTTTACTCCCTACCTTTTTCTTTGGGGAAAGGAGGGTGGCAGTGTCTGGAATCATTCTCATGCTCCCTTTTATCTTAACCTATAGCCTCACTCTCCTCTCCATGAGCTTGTCCAGGATTGGTTGTATTTAGAGTTGGTTGTATCTAAATGACAATTTGATATATGCCTGTTGATATGGAGGATTGGTTTATGGTTCTGGGGTTTGAGAAAGGAAACAAAGCTGAATGATGAATTATGTCTATGCTGTCTGACTATGTGTGTCTTTGCTATTAAAGGAACTCAGTGGCATTGTAAGGGAGCTCTCAGAGGATTCATTGAGAGACACTGAATTCATCTGAGAGTCACAGGATTGTGATAGAGCTCATATAATTAAAGATGGACTTTTATAACTAACTCTGACGTGTGTGTGTGTGGTTTGCTCCCATGATTTGGTAAATAGAGGAAATTTCTACGACAGCTTGCAAACTTAATGATGGTGTTGGAGTTGTGCGCATCCAAGCAGTTGTTTTGTCCAGGTGCAAAAGTGGAGTGCAATAGAGATTGTGTCATCTGTGGATCTGTTGGGGCAGTATGCAAATTGTAGTGGGTGCAGGGTGTCTGGGATTATGGTGTTGATGTAAGCCATGACTTGCCTTTCAAAGCATTTCATGGCTACAGATGTGGGTTCTACGAGCTGCAACAAACATTCAAACTGGGCAGTTTTATCTCAATCTCTTCATTCAAAGACTCAATCGTGGACACTCTTACTGACAGTTGTGGCTGCTTTGCGTGATGTATTGTTGTCTCTACTTTCTTGCCCTTTGTGCTGTTGTCTGTGCCCAAAATATTTGTACCCTGTTTTGTGCTGCTACCATGTTGTGCTGCTGCCATATTGTGTTGCTACCATGTTGTTGTCATGTTGTGTTGCTACCATGCTGTGTTGTCATGTGTTGCTGCCATGCTATGTTGTTGTCTTAGGCCTCTCTTTATGTAGTGTTGTGGTGTCTCTCTTGTCCTGATGTGTGTTTTGTCCTATATTTTTATTTTATTTATTTGCATTTTTAATTCCAGTCCCCATAAGAATTTGTTCTTAACTGACTAGCCTAGTTAAATAAAGGTTAGATAAGGGGGAAAGGGGGATACCTAGTCAGTTAGTTGTACAACTGAATGCCTTCAGCTGAAATGCGTCTTCCGCATTTAACCCAAGCCCTGGTGGGCTGCTCGAAACATGTAGGCATTGCACAGTGTAACCTAATAAAGTTAGAAAAGTCCGGAGCAGTTTAAATGACATTTGGCTTGTATTCATGTTTCCATGCCCCGCACATTTTTGCTGTCAAGTTTGTGCCAATTTCAGGCAATTATAACACAATAAATAGACCTACACTAATTTACAGGGAACTAAAATATTGGAACTAAAATATGTATCTATCTAATTGAAACTACTGGATGTTCAGTGTGTAACCCTCCAAAGCTAACTTAATGATACCTGAAATGTGTACTTCACAGAAGGTTGGCTGTGGCTATGTGGATGGTGGAGAGCAGAGCACTGTAGGGAGAGACACAATCCCAGGAACAGCACAGACAAACCACACCAGCCGAACAGTCAGGTCAGCTTCTCCTATCGTACAACTTAATCAGAGAAATTATCTAACAGGTGTCATTATGAGAATGATGGATACATAATGACGTCTTTATGCAGTATGTTCAAATCACCAAAAGGGGGCGATAAATGCCAAGCATTAGTATTTGCTATTTTGTCACTGGTCTTCATTGATGATTGTGTTAGAAGTCTGTCCACCACATCGATTTTCATTAAACTGGATTTGATTTCAGTCTTTGGTGGAAAAAAAACTGGAAGATTGTTTATGCAAACACAACATAGTATCAATAAATGTGGTATTTTCTTTGTCCTCCTCTCTCTGCAGGGGGTTCTGCCTTTTCTTCTGTTTCTTGCACTACTTCACTCTTTTGTTCCCCACTGTCCCTCCTTCCTGGCATACCAGTCTGGAAGAAGTCATTTGGGGAGTATTGTGGGGGAGGAGAGGGGGAATTGTAGCGATGGTGGTGAGGGCTGCCGTTCAGCTATGACCTCATCCTCTCTTTCTCCCGTGGAGGGAGTGAGATCATGGCTGTCGTAAAGAGGCATTAATGGTGTCTTAACTGGCCCAGACAGTACTGGATCACCCACCTAATTGCTGAAATCCAATTGGCTCCTTAACAACCGTGCGCCCAGGATAAATGGACATTTGTGGAAGAATGAAGCACACTCTGCCTAGATGACAAATGTGCAATCCATTTTTAACATAAATTATGTTTTCTCTTAGTGTGCAGACCAATTATGTGGTTTTCTTTGCAGATGTTGCATCACCATGCTTTTGCATAGGTGGGCATTTCTTGGAGAGTATGGCAGGCAGGCACCTCATGTCTTCCATTTGCTTGCTCAATATGTGTGTGTCAGACTTTGCTGAGGATGACAGTTTGTGGGTGTAGGTGTTAATTATTGTGCAGAGGAAATCCTTCGTTCTCTTTTACAAATTGTCCCACATCATTTACATAATTTTGAGTGGCATAGCCTAACTTGTTATTAAGCCATACTAATCAGCAAAAGAGTGTTGGAACGAGGAACATCTGAGAGGAAAAAAGAGGAAACTTTGCAATTATGCAAAGCTTTTAGTCTCTTTTGATGAGTTTTCAATTGTTATTCAACCAGAACAAGCATTTCATTAATCTGGTCAAGTGTCTGAAATTCATAGCAGCAGGAAGTAGTTTTGGGGTATATAACTGGTCCCTAATATAGGACTAGTAAAGGCCCAGGGCACTACTTTTGTGAAAAATGTTAACTAAATGTACTTGAGTTTTTACCAGCATTTGTAACTTGAGTCTGATAATTATCTGTACAAAACAGTTAATCTGATAATTCTTGTGGAAAATAAAAACAGATGCTTGATATATGTTTTCCAGTTTCTTGAAATACTTTTTTTTTCTATGTGAAAACTGAAGTGGTCTATTAATTCCTTTTAAGTAGACACTCTTATGCCAAGCATACATATTCATACTGGTCCCCTGTGGGAATTGAACCCACAACCCTAGCATTGCAAGTGTCATGCACTACCAACTGAGCCACATCATATCATCACAAACCACTTGATGTCTCTATGTACTCAATGACCAGCCTATGTACAATACATTTACATTAAGTTGTTTGTAAGGATGATTTTTTAATACTGCACAAAAAGTGGCTGTTTTCTATGTTATTTGTTCAAGATAAATATTTCCTTTGATGTGGATGTTTTGTGTCTTTACCCAAAACTTTGCACCTTTTGATGTAAATGTTTAAGGACAGGGTTTTGTTCTTTCTGAAACCATTAGAATGTCAATCTCAGAGAAAGGGACAGGGCAACAACTCAGAGACGCTGACATTTTTTTTTGCACATGGTACAGAAGTCTATAATCGATCTGATAATACTAGTAAAGGCCCAGTACACTACTTTTGTGAAAAAATATATATTTTTCAAAAAATAATGTTATTATTAATGTTATTATTATTTATTTATTTATATATTATTATTTTTTCAGAGGGTGCTGCTCACCCCTACTTCCGTGGCTATGCTGAAGTTAGTTTTTCTTCTTCCTTTAATTTGTAGGGCTACTACATAGAATCGTGTATTTTTTATGTTTCTTTTTTTATTCTATTTAAGCAATTACTCAGACGATATGGGATTAGTGGTCTGTGCTGAATGTTTCAATGATAAATCGGCTGATTTTTAAAGGGATAATCCGCTGGGACTCGTGGGTTGACACCCTCCCCTTTAATCGCGTGGTTTCTCTCGTAGGTTTTGCTCTCACTTGCACATTTGCGATCAGTCGTTTCTTTCTATCGGAACTCTACTGTGCTTCTCCAAGCTCGCACCTGAGCTGACTGTAGTTGTTTTACTTTCTCTATTTACAGTAACGGACAAAAGCTATCAAAATAGGAAGACCTTCCACGTTTGCCTTTATTACGATCAAAATGAAGAAACGTGGAATAAAGCGCTCGAATACTGAGTGGTAGAAGAAGCCAAGGACCGAAGGTTTGTGTCTCAGCGCAATGCACTCTCAGTAGAAAACCAGGAATTTTGTGAAACTCTTGTTTTAAAAGCTGCAGAATATACATGGAAGTAACATTATAGATTGCAGTGTATAAATTGTAGTTTGTTTCAATTTTATCGTTGTTGATGGTCAAGTAATGCATAGATCACAGAGGACTAGAACGAAAGGAAACTATGATTACAGTGGAAGGTTTTGACCTAGATGTTTTTAGCCTATAATAAACTTTGATTAGGTATAATTGCCTTCAATGTGTGTTAAGGCGTTACCTGCATTATTGATTTCATGATAGTGGTAATGCAGTAGGCTAATACAGTCGTTTTTTGTTGTAAAATATAATTGTGATGTAACATTAGTTATTTCATTTGGTGATGATTGCCTGCTGTTTTTAAGCAGGTTTCGACACAGGTCAGGAAAACTTTTATTTTTATGATATATTACTGACAGTATCAGTGAAGTAAATCAGACTTTCTTACCTAGGCTTTAAATGTAATTGCTCTTCTCGGGCAAAGTCCAGCTTTATTGTTTCTTTGAGCTGACATTTTATAGTAAATAAAGTCCAGCTGTGGTCAGAAATCGGGTTTGATTTTTTTCTTTATTTTTTTACGCTGTTGCACAGTGGCCCCTGGACCAATGGATAAGTGTGCAGTGATAGGATTGTCATAGGATTTAAGGCTATCCTAGTAGTCCTGCATTATAAATGGAAGATGTGATGTTAGTGTTTTACATAACTTGAGGACAGACAATGTCAATCCAATCCACCATCTGTTGTCTATTTAGTCTGAGGTCTAGAATCAGTTCACCCAAGGGCATGTAAGTAGTTTAACCTGAATCATCATATTTTTCCCCAACAGCAACCTGTCTTTAAGCCCATCAAGTGTCTGCGGGAGCAGAGGTCAAATGGCAAAGTGGCTCAAAGACTATCTGAGTTTTGGGAGCAGGAGGATGCCTCCTCAACCACCCAAACCAGACTACACAGAGAGTGAGATTCTGAAAGCCTATCGGGCTCAGAAGAACCTAGACTTTGAGGACCCGTATGAGAACTCTGAGAACCGGGACAGAAACGACTCTGGGTCATCAGACTCTTCCCTTGCTGCCTTTGGTTCTCCTCTGAAGTCCGCCAGCCTGGATATGAAGGTTGTATCTCCCAAACACCGCCTCATCAAGGTGGACTCACAGGAGCTGGGGCGAACTAAGATCTTACTGAGTGCCGTCTCCTTAGAGGAACAAGAGCCTGTAAGTTATTTTTCCTGTTCTACATTAACATTCATTACCATTACAAAGACCCCTCCGCTTATTGATTAAACCCATAAGCAAGTGACTGGTAATGTGAGTCAGAAGTATGCAATGTTTCAATACATCACGCCATATTTGACGTGGCCCATAACATGGCTGGCCTAGATGGCAAATGGAAGGAAGTGTTATTGATGGGCTGGATGGCTCATTGAGTGGGGCGTCACAGTCCCCTGAGTTTATGTCCAGCCATAAATAATAAATGGCGTTTGGTTTAGCAAGCTGAGAGAGACCCCCATGTGAACACATGGTGAAGGAAGCCATGCAGGCACTTGGCTATTGGACGGTATGCTGCCACACGTGTGTTGCCATCAGGCCCACAGTCCCACCCTGGATGAGTACAGTATGTGTTGGCAGGAGAACACACAGGCACAGCTGCAAGGGTCAGGGATGCTCAGGATTTCATAGAGAGATAGAGAGGGAGAGTGAAAGTTTGCCTATGTAGAAAGGCAGCGAATGCACATTAATTCAGTTTAAAAAATCAGCTCACACATCATGACTAAGATAATGATTTATCATTTGAAAAGCCACAAGTGCACAGCTCCTAACAGTACATTGAAGGTCTGAGGGAAAGTAGAGTCGATACAGACTCTCTGTATGCGTGCTCTGGCTGCTCTCATTAATGTCTCAGTGTAGAATTCTGGTGTGTGAGAACATCTATACCCTCATTAACATTTCAGATTCATTCCTGGTCGTTCGATAACCTGTTACTGAATCAACAAGGGAACGTATATAGTTTGTGTCTGCGTGTCTAACAGGGATTTGTTGACTGACTTGGTTGTCTGATGTGTGTGACCATATGGCTGCCTTTGTAGTTGTCAGTGTGCCAGCTGACTACTATTCCTTCCTGTGTGCAGCATGTATGGGCTATTCCACACCAGGACAGCCTGAATTGTTTTGTTGTTATCAAATCAATCTTTATTTGTCACATGTGCCGAATACGACAAGTGTAGACCTTACCGTGAAATGCTTACTTACAAGCCCTTAACCAACAGTGCAGTTCAAGAAGGGTTAAGAAAATATTTACTAAATAAACCAAAGTAACACAATAACATTAACGTGGCTATATACATGGAGTACCGGTACCGAGTCGGTGTGCGGGGGTACAGGTTAGAGGTCATACATGTAGGTAGGGGTGAATTGACTATGCATAGATAATAAACAGTGAGTAGCAGCAGTGTACAAAACAAATGGAGGGAGGGGGTCAATGTCAGATTGTTCTGGAAATTTCCACATAGAAGCTTCAATGGGAGATACCCAAAATATTTTCTGCCTTTCCTGGCATGGAATCGTCCTATGGAGGAACAAATGCTCTCCTCAAATAAACCCCCTCTGTATTCTCTGTCACACAAAATAACAATTCTATCAGTTTCTGACATACTCATTCCGTGTTGCTTTCAGATGTCAACTAATTCATTTCATAGAAAAATTGGCAACATGTAGAAAAACTTGGAAGTCTATTTTTGGACAATGAAAATATTTTAGAATTCTGGTGTCAGTGGTCTGTAGTTGAGACTGCTATGTGTATGAACGGTGTAGTGCACTGTGTCTTTATGTGTGCGTCTCTGTATCCCAGGTAGTTCCATCAGCCCCAGCAGTAGGGGACACAGATTACTCTGATCCGTTTGATGCTCACCCAAACCCCTGGCCAGAGCCTGATCTGGGACACGTTCCCTGTGAGAACAACGGCTACATGGAGCCTTACGAGGCCCAACGTGTCATCACAGGTGAGTCTCAGGGTTTTGGATGTATTTACGTCCTTTTTTAGAACATTGTTATACATACTACAGACCACACGACAGGTAGGCTGATAACAGGTAGGTCACACATAATTAAAAAGTATATATTATGTCATTACATTCCTATTGTACATCCCAAGCTCATTGCCAGATCTGTTTGTGCTTTAGCCAACTCCTCTGACTTTGGTTGTCATGCCTTAGATAGAACAATTGGCAAGAGCCTAGAGTACAAACAGATCTGCTGACTAGGCTACATCCCCTTCCAGCAGAAACGGTTTCCCCATCTCAGACAGTTATTTTAGTCTGACTCACTCAGCTCTCACACAGCCTTTCACCACCCCTTACGAATGTCTCTATCCAACTGTGCCCTTTCCCTCTCGCTATTCTTCCATCCTTCAGATCTATCGTTTCTCATTCGGCTTTTCTGTAGCATCATCTCTTATTCCCCGACCACTGTCTGTCAGGCTTGTGTAGTGAAGCGTCTCTCCAATCAGAGTGGTGGTTTCTCCCCTTGCTGCCCTCGGGGGAGTCTGGGTAGCTTTTTAGTCCATCTGAGAGTTAGTTAGTGAGTGTGTGTTTGACTGTTATCTTTGCTGGCTTCATTCAGGTCATAAGTAGTTCATAGTCACAGGGTCAGGATGAAAGGGCTTCTAGTCTTTCAGTTTGTTAGATACGCAATGGAGTCTGAGCCAGTCAACCAAGGACTGAGTCGGTGTGGTGTGTCTGTGGCCGCTCATTAAAAAAACAGGAGAACCAGGAGTCTGAGACTGAATATATCTCTCAGATTCTCAAATAGAATCGCTATTATAATCCCAGAGACGGATTATTACTGACCATAGCCGTAGCACTCGTACCCTTAAACTGATTGAAAATGGCAGATTTGGACATTGATGAATGCCTAAATTGGAACATAGTGGCTGTATTGTAACATGAATTCAGAGCTCAGCGCTTCACAGGCGACAAGAAGTTTCCCCATCCCTCATGCTAATTGGGCAACTTTTGCATGTTTTTTGTTGTCTGAATGAGGGAAATGTTAAGTGTCCAGAGTTTTTTCACATTTTGTAATAAACAAATGTGGCAAAAGAACAGTAAATGTAAAATGTGCAAAAGAACAGTAAATGTAAAATGCACAAAAATCAACATTTTACATTTACATTTAAGTCATTTAGCAGACGCTCTTATTGTAATTTTTGGATTCAGGTGAACAGTTGCTACCATGGCCATGTATATCCTTTTCATACTTCTCCTGTAAGAAATGTTTCAATTTAGCCCTATCCATATAGGCTCATTTCCACGCGTGTAAAGGGTTAAATTATACAAATATTGGCAGATGTCATCCGAATGTATCTTTGATCTGGTTCTGTCACGTTTTTTAAAGTTTAGTAGAACTCAGTTTCTATTCTCTATCACCCACTGGTCTGCCGTCTATCTGCATACCGTAATAGATTCCTCATCCCCCCCCACCATCATGTTCGCATCCATTTCTCATTTCCAACCCTGCCTGTTTTTATCTCACTCCCCTAATCTCCTCCATCTCCTCTCAGCGCCCTGACACAGGTACAGCAGTATGCCACGACACTGAGCCTGCCTCTGTCACAGTGACTTAACATCAAGCCAACCCAGCCCTCCTTTCCTCACCTCCTCCTGCCACCTCAGGGTCTGTCCCCAGGGCCTCCTCTGTCGCCATGGAGACAACAGGGGCGCCCAATGGCAGTGTGTCCTCTGAAGGTTAAAGTTAGCCCGTTCTGTTTTTCACCAACCAACCCTCCCATTTAGCTCCAGCACTCTTTCCCTCTTACATAACTGCCCCTTCATAGCCAGGCTGGTGGTGGAGACAAAAGATCCTTCCACTTTCCTCACACCCAATATGTGATATGCCAGTGTTGAGCTTCTCAGCCCACATCAATGAGACAGCCACTGATTGCTGACGCTCATCGATACGCCTGTTGTTTCAGAAGTCTGCCTTCAGATGTTTTGTTATTTCAATAATCTATGACTACATAGCTCAAGGTCACATGTAACTCTCTGAAGGTTGATTTTTATAGAACATGCTACACGCTGAGAAATCTGATGAAAATGCTAATGAGAGTGGCTGTTGTGAGATGCAGTAACTCGATTGCTGCTGTGACTGTGAAGAGAAGGGACTGCTGTTTGTTCTGCTCCACAGCTGCGGGTCCAGCCCAGGGCTCCGTTAAGCCTCAAGCAGGCTGCACAAAAATAATACAAATAACAAATAGTTGCATGCTCTTTTCGTTTTAAATAAGGCAAATGTTTGTGTTCTCTCTACCAGAGTTGCAGCGTGGTCCTGGGGCAGCCCTTGCACGGGGCGAGGTGCAGCTCTACGACACCCCCTATGAGGATGAACGCGGGCGGCCGTTGGGGGTGGGGCTGGGGTACGGAGACCTCCTGGAGGAGGGCAGGGAGAGCCGGCTGCCGCAGGATGACGAGCGGCCAGCAGATGAATACGATCAGCCCTGGGAGTGGAAGAAAGACAACATCTCTAAAGCCTTCGCAGGTACAGACTAACTTCAGTCTCCTCCTCAGCAACATGACCACCAATCTCACACTTTTACTATTACACTCACAACCACACTTTTACACTCAATTACCAGTATTTCACTTTTTTGTCTCACCATACTACACACGTTGAATGACCACTCTCACTCCAGCCACAATGCCCCCCCTTGAATGAATGACCACTCTCACTCCAGCCAGAATGCCCTCCCTTGAATGAATGACCACTCTCACTCCAGCCAGAATGCCCTCCCTTGAATGAATGACCACTCTCACTCCAGCCACAATGCCCCCCCTTGAATGAATGACCACTCTCACTCCAGCCACAATGGCCTCCCTTGAATGAATGACCACTCTCACTCCAGCCACAATGCCCCCCCTTGAATGAATGACCACTCTCACTCCAGCCACAATGGCCTCCCTTGAATGAATGCCAGCCACAATGGCCCCCCTTGAATGAATGACCACTCTCACTCCAGCCACAATGGCCTCCCTTGAATGAATGACCACTCTCTCCAGCCACAATGCCCTCCCAGCCAGAATGGCCTCCCTTGAATGAATGACCACTCTCAGCCAGAATGCCCTCCCCATGAATGCACAGCCACAATGTGAATGAATGATCCCAATGCCCTCATGACTACTTGCCCCCCTGAATGAATGACCCTCTCACTCCAGCCAGAATGCTTGAATGAATTTTAAAATTTTATTTTAGAAAATATATTTTGGGGGATTTTCATGTTTTATTGCCAGATACAGATACAGGTTAGACATGTAGAGGGGGAGACTGATGAGAGGGATAAAGCTAAGAAAGTGAGTGGCGGACGGGTGATCAAACTGCTGTCCTCCAATGGTGCAGCAGGTAGCCTAGTGGTTAGATCGTTGGGCCAGTAACCGAAAGGATGCTGGATCAAATCCCGGGGCTGACAAGGTAAAAATCTGTTGTTCTGAGCAAGGCACTGTTCCCCGGGCGCCAAAGACGTGGATGTCGATTATGGCAGCCTCCCCTGCACCACACTGATTCAGAGGGTTTGGGTTAAATGCAGAAGACACATTTCAGTTGAATGCATTCAGTTGTACAACTGACTAGGTATCCCCCCTTCCTACTACCACTATACTACCCTCGGCACACAATGAGTTGTCTGTGTCAGAGAGACCTACATCTTAACAATATAAGGTACAAAGTGTTTTTATGTTGTGAAGCCCCGTCTCTATCTGGTGTGTATGAGAGTTACAGATGGCGGTGGGCAGTAGATCAGTGTACGATACGGCAGAGCCTACTTCAATGAGCTGCGTCTCAGAGTCCGGAGGTCAAGGTGGCAGGAGACTAAATCAACACGCTCACTTTCACTCCCCTTTATTTCATGCTCTCCTTCTCCTCCCCCTCTCTTCTCAGTTAATTACATGCTCACGTTTGCATGACTGATCCAGTGCTAATAAGCCGGTGGTCAGCAGAACTGCTACAGCAGCCCACCACACACACACACACACACACACACACACACCCCACATACACACACACACCACATACCACATTAGCTCCCAGGCAAAGAAACACTGTAATTCTAGCGTTGACAGAGAGGATTATGTTGGTCGGGTGAGTGACCCTCTCAGAAGATTTTAAGGGTTAGAACCCAGAACTGTCTGCCAAATGTGCACTCTTGGACAGGATCTATTTCAACACCAATTAGAAAAAGGATAGCAGATGAGGGTAAAAACCTCCGCTCCTGATTTTCTGGCACCTGTTTTTCTACCTACAGTCAGTCAGCTATGTGTCGCCCGGCCTGTGTGAACAGATTGGGGTGAGAAACAGAAACACTAATGTATTTCCATTCTTACATTTAATCCATATTCCCAGTCAGATCGCAGGCTTTGCTAGGTCAGGTTGGTATGGCAGCAATACAGGCGGGGGGGGGTACCAAGGTGGTTATGGCAGATTTGATGTGAGCTCAGTGGATGTTTGTGGAACCCTTGCAAGGGGGGCATTGTGACAGGGTGCAATCAGTCACCTGCTGACAACCTCTCATTTACAGGGCTGTCCCTGCTGTCCTCTCCCTACTGAGGTGACACACAAAGGCAGCCTGATAACGTAGGGGGATGGGTGGGCATCACGATCTGCCAACAGTGCCTCAGCACTCACCCCCCCACACACACACACACACAAATCACACACACTACTGTTAGTAGGCCTGATTATCACCAGTCACCTCAGTCGGGTGAGAACAGGATGCTCCTAATTAAATATATATTTAGAGAGGGCTTTTTGAATAGTTGCACAACATTTAACTTCCTGATTATCATAATTGTGCATATCCTCTTGCCAGTGGGACTTACAGTATTTACTGTGGAGTCCAGCTCAGGTGGTTGAGATCAGTGTTAGTGTGAGTTGGTAGTCAATTGTGTTACACCAGTAGTGAGAGAGCCTGCGGCTGACAGTCCAGTAAGTTTTAATTAGTATACCGCAAAGCTGTCACAAGCACCTAGCTACCCCCTCATCCAGCCACCATTAATTTATGGGAGTCATCGAACATTCAACAGTGAGGGAGGGATAAATAGCCCTGCAGCCATGCAACACCAATTAGTGAGCTAATGAAATGGACAGACTCATTACTCCACACAAAATGCCCTGTCAAATGAGTAAATGAGTGGTGTTCGGTTCACGGTGTCTTTGATTTATGTGCTGTTCGTATTTGATCTCTACCTGGTCTCCCTCCACAAGTAAGGCCTTAAAGCTAGACTCAGCGAAATTACGTTGCCATGAGCAGCACCGGAGATATTGAGATGAGTGAGATGCAAGACTTCACTCTCTCACAGTCACACACAGTATCTGCACATGTGCACGGGTTCGCTTCACGTTGTTAGTGCGTAGTAGCCAAGGTACCAAAACAGCAGAGAAGTTGAGCCTCACGCTTTAACACACTTAGTTGTTGCGGAAATTGATACGCTATGTTGTTTACTTTCTGCATCTACATCATATCGCCGAGAATACCTCTGCACCATCTTCACACCATCTTTTGCAGATATGGAATATTAGATCGGTTTATACTGGAAAGTCTACAAAGACACGTGTGTGTTTCCTTGACTGTGTGTGAAGCTGCAAGAATGAGATTTCCATCACTGTGGCCAGTGTGTCCCTGGTCTGTTAGCTCACTCTAAGCAGGCCCTGGGGGTCCTGACTGGCTTCTCCCTCAATTTACAGGATGTTTCGTGAAGATGCTCTCCCATCCATCCCTGCTCTCTCTCCCTCCTTCACTTCCTCGCTCAATGTGAAGCGTTACTGACGTTAATGAAAAGACATGTCCTCCGTGATCCCGGCTCGCTCCCTTGTGAGCTGGATGGGAGGCAGAGCGAGAGGGGAGGAGGGGAGTAGAGAATCAGTGAATGGAGAAATAATGTCCCACTTAGAGGGGAGAATGAGTGGGGGAGAGAGGGAGGTGGAGAGAGTGGTGTGCGGGAAGGCACCAGAATATACAATCCCTAGAAAAATGGAGAGAGCGGAGAAAGAGGAAAAGGAGGAATAGAAAGTCTTGAATTACAACATAACACACAAAGCAGCACCTATTTCTGCAGTTCTGTCCATGAATTCCAAATGCCATGCATATTCATCTTGTATATGCCTCAGTGTGAATTCATGGCTTGTGAATCCATGCATGTTTCACACTCATGTAGGGTGTTAATTGGCTGTCATTAGTAGAGAGCAGTTGTGCCCAGCAGAAGGCCTTTGTTGGCACAGAGAACATGGGGAGCTGGGCATGTTACAAAGCTGATGTCTTCATAATTGTGTTTAATGAAGAGATACGGTAGGAATTATCCAATGCTCATGTCGCTTGATTCCAGGATATTTATTTATGATTATGCTAAATAAAAAGGCTTTTTATATTTACTCAGCTTTTTAGCTTGTTGTGGCATTTTCTTCCAGACTGAAAGAGTAAAATGGATTGAAAATGTGTTTTGTTAAGATACTAAAATGCCTTTTTCATGGTTCAATCCACTCAAATTGTTTGCATGTGGAATGATTACTATGATTGTGATTCAGCCAAGCCGTTAATTAGTGAGTTGCTTTCACCTGTTGCCAACCACACCAATGGACCCACTTCAGTGTGAGGTTTTCTGGCTGCACGCAGGCAGCCCAATTCTGATACTTTTTGACCAATCACATCAGATCTTTTCCTGAGACGATCTGATTGGTCAAAAGACTAATTAGTGTGTCTAAATTCAGCCGCTTTTGTGTATGCTTAGTGGCCTGTTCAGGTTTTTGTACTATAATCCTGAATATTCTATTGTCGTGAAATCTCAATCTGCCTGCAAGTCCTCGCTCAGAACATTATCTTGTCACAATGTCTTATATCACAAGAAAGACCTTTGAGCAAATGGGCTCCCCAGCCTGTGTGACAGAGCCACCAGTTCCCATTAGTAGTAAATGGTGCCCAGATGTGCCTTCTGTTTGAGTGACCTCTCTCTGTGTGTGTGTGTGTGTGCGCGCATGCACCAGGCCAGCAGAGGGTCACGTCCTGCCCTTTGTCACGGTGATGAGTGCTGACATCGTCAGGAGGCGGTAAAAGTGATGTCATGAGGGCGTTACAAATGGTTAATTCAGGTTTGATGTTACACTGCAGACAGGTCACACTGAAACACAGATGGACCAAACAGCTTCCCCAGAAATTCAAACATTTATACTTGGCACTTGTGTGCTACATATCGCAGCAACTTTGGAATCACAACTTATGAACAGAATGCACACATGCTCTCATACTAGTGCAACTGGTTCATAAGCACGTGGTGGTATTATACTACACTGAATGTCCTTTGTGTTGAATGCTGTCTGGTACTCCCCCCAAACAGGGCAGGAATTCTGTTGGAATTGTCCCATTAACCATGACACACAACGCTTAACTCTGTCCTCTTAAAAAAATATTATTTAAAAAATGTCCACACACTCTGAAGTGCGATTATCTTCACCGAGTTCACTCCCCTCATCCTTACATTCTAACCCTCCTTCATTTTTGTTTGCTCTGAGCCTGTGTTTCTTTACCCCACACTCTCCCCTCAGTCCTCTTTTCTCTGTTTGGAGCGAGAGAGAGGTGGGGATGGGAGGCAGCCAGGAGAGGAAGTGTGGTTGCGGGGGGGGCAGTGGGTGGGTGGAGGTCACACTTTAATCATGGCTTCTGCAGGGCTGGGGGGCTCTCCAGATGGGGCCATTGTACTGCACCATGCATCAATAATTCAGAGAGCCAGAGAAAGTGGCGGAGTGTGTCTGCCTGCTCAATAATTAAGCAGAGGGAGGGAGGGATGAGGGAGAGTGGGATGTATGTACAGCAGCACTGGGGTCTCTCTCCTAATGTCCCGTTCAGCTGCCCTTTGATGCCACACACCCAGGGGGTCTTTGGTTTTGTCAGATCATTAAGATGTCAGCCCCCTTTCCCCTTCATTTGTTTTGTAATCCTGTTTCACTGTGTGTGTGTGTGTGTGTGTGTGTGTGTGTGGTGTGTAGCACAGGCATGGAGGATTCTGGGTGAGCTTGTGTGTGTGTTTCTGCCATTGAGGCTGCACTAATGTGTTGCGTGGTTACTTGCCACGGTTTGTAATTGGGCTAATTTGGTCAGCCCCTGCCTCACTGTGCGCCCTGTCCCTGACACACAGTCCACCTCATTGTCAAGCGGACATGCCGCATCTACTACGCTCCCTTCCGTTCTCTTCACTCCTTTTTAAAATATTTTTTTAATACTTATTTTCACCAAGACTTTCACATTCTCTATATTATTGTCCTTTCACACCCTTCTCCATATATATATATTTTCTCTTCCTCTCTGCCTGGCTGCCTGTAGAGATGTCAGAGCTGGCTGAGCTTCCCTGGCCCCCTCCAGTGGGGCAGCAGCTGGAGGAGGAGCTCCCAACCCCCCTCAGAGAGCAAGGTGACCTCTCAACCTCTCATCCAGGACAACAAGACCACCCCCAGCCTGAACCCCCAGTGTCCTGCATCTGCCCTGCCTGCTTTCTGTATGATGTTAACACACATCACTGGGTCAAGTGACCTAACAACCCACCACTAGGTTTGGCAACATGTAGGCTAATGTAGATGCTGGTGGTAACACACGGCGATTGGTCTCATAAAGCATTTGGGTCATGATGAGCTTTTGCCAGTTGCCACACATTGCGCTCTCTCTCTCTCTCCCTCTACACAGCACTGCAGCTCCTCAGGGCTCGCTCCCCACCACTACCCATAAGCTCCCTGTGCTATATGGCCCTCTCATGCCTTGTCGCATTAGGTCACCCTGGAGCATCTCCCAGTCCCAGCCAGCCACTGGATGATGATAAAGTTGCACCCAGTCAGATCTGTACTACCAGCTCTCTTCTCCTTTGTGAACCCCTTCAGTAGAAACACTGTCTGTCCTCTATCCTATGGCATGCCGAACCCTTTGCCCTCTGCACCAACAAGCGTATCTCTATTTTTACCAGGCCTGACTCACTCTCATTCTTTCTTGCGCCTCCCCCTCTCTTTTAATATTTATCCTCCCCCTCTGTCTCTGTACAGTACAGTTTGATGGTGCCGAGTGGGACCGGTCCTCGTCCCCCACGGAGCGCCTGCGTCCTCCCAGGTCCAGTCCCCTGGCAGGAGGGGGTATGAAGTTCCGGATGCCCTGCTCTGACCCCCACAACATGATGGGGGAGAGAGTAGACCCCACCCTGCCCCTGGAGAAACAAGTGTACGTACTGTACTCTTCTTTTGTAATAACAATTTGTTGTGTACTTTGCTTTCTCTGGTTTGGGTTTTATTTCTCTGTCTATACAGTAAAACTGAACGCATGACAGTAGAATGTAAAATATGTTTTTTTTATACATATCATTAGAATAAAGTGTGTTTCTCCATATATGAATGGACAGGTCTACTAATCAATCACGTGTACACAATGCCGTAGGCATAAAGTGAGCACAGTGTGAGTGGGTAGTCCATTACTCTTCCTGGTGGTCTCTTAAGGGTTGTTACAGGATCCACTAGAGAGCCCCACTCATCTCTGGGTTTGAGTGAGCATGGTCTGGTCTCAGTGTGACCCCCTGCGCCATCTGCCCTTAGTTAGTAAACCGTGACGAATGGAGATAATGTTTGTTTAAAGTGAGAAGGAACAGATTGTTAAAACACATTTGATGACAGAGCAAACGCATTCCCGCAATGGTGACAATAAAATATTTGCACATCACTTTATTAACACATCTGTGTAGCCTGCATCATGAAAATAATATCCCATAATTTGCCCTTCACTTCCATTAGTATTTCACAATGCACTGAGCTGCTGGTCTCCTTCCATCCTTTCCATTACAGTTTTTTTCAATTGCTAACAAGCATCGGTCAATACTGAAGACACTCTTTCAAAACTCTTCACACAGTCTGCATTACCAACATGCATCTTGGCCAAACAGTCCATCTCACCTCCAAAACTCACTCAAACCACCAAAACACTTCATACATGTCTCAAAATAAGCTTGTTGGACCATAACACTGGCAACAGTTCTCACTCAGAAAGCATACATTGTCACTCATAATACACTGACCTAAAAAACACTAACAACAGGGAGCCTTACATAAATTATTAACTTTTCTCTTTGAAGTTTGAATGATCTTTCACATAAATCAGTTTCATTATAGAATAATAATATAAAGAGTGACACCTTTTCACTTTATTCACTGCACTACAGTTTATGTAACAGGAATGAATCAGAAATGCAGCAATTTGCTTCAATAGACTTTATTTTTTCTATATCTTTGCATATACAGTGCCTTGCGAAAGTATTCGGCCCCCTTGAACTTTGCGACCTTTTGCCACATTTCAGGCTTCAAACATAAAGATATAAAACTGTATTTTTTTGTGAAGAATCAACAACAAGTGGGACACAATCATGAAGTGGAATGACATTTATTGGTCTCCACACCCTGTCAGTCTCCAGGAGAAGTGTCTCCACACCCTGTCAGTCTCCAGGAGAAGTGTCTCCGCACCCTGTCAGTCTCCAGGAGAAGTGTCTCCGCACCCTGTCAGTCTTCAGGAGAAGTGTCTCCGCACCCTGTCAGTCTTCAGGAGAAGTGTCTCCGCACCCTGTCAGTCTTCAGGAGAAGTGTCTCCGCACCCTGTCAGTCTCCAGGAGAAGTGTCTCACACCCTGTCAGTCTCCAGGAGAAGTGTCTCCACACCCTGTCAGTCTCCAGGAGAAGTGTCTCCACACCCTGTCAGTCTCCAGGAGAAGTGTCTCCACACCCTGTCAGTCTCCAGGAGAAGTGTCTCCGCACCCTGTCAGTCTCAGGAGAAGTGTCTCCGCACCCTGTCAGTCTTCTGGAGAAGTGTCTCCACACCCTGTCAGTCTTCAGGAGAAGTGTCTCCACACCCTGTCAGTCTTCAGGAGAAGTGTCTCCACACCCTGTCAGTCTTCTGGAGAAGTGTCTCCACACCCTGTCAGTCTCCAGGAGAAGTGTCTCCACACCCTGTCAGTCTCCAGGAGAAGTGTCTCCGCACCCTGGCAGTCTACTGTAGAAGTGGCTCCGCACCCTGTCAGTCTTCAGGAGAAGTGTCTCCGCACCCTGTCAGTCTTCAGGAGAAGTGTCTCCACACCCTGCATTCATGGCATCCAGTAAGGACATCTGGTCATGTGGATGTTGGTCATAAACCTTCCACCTCCACGCAGAGAACTCCTCTATGGGGTTTAGGAAGGGGGAGTATGGAGGCAGGAATAGTACTGACACCCTGGGATGTGCAGCAAACCAGTCGGTGACTGCAGCAGAGTGGTGGAATGCCACATTATCCCACGCAACAACGAAGGTAGGGGAGTTTCTTGCCCCTCTCTCCTCCGCTGGCACACGTCGACTATACAGGTCATCAAGAAAATAAATGAGCCTCTGTATTGTGGGGGCCAATGAGTGGTTTGTGTAACAGAAAACCCTCATTGGACAGTGCTGCACACATTGTGATGTTAGCTCCTCTCTGGCCTGGGATATCCACGGTTGCTCTCTGTCCAGTCACATTTCTTCCCCTGCGGTGTGTTTTTGCCAGGTTGAATCCAGCTTCATCCACAAAGATGAATGTGTGTGCAGTTTGACTGGCTTCCATCTCCATTACTCTCTAAAATACAGTAAATCCACAGTTTTACAGTACTTTACATAATGCATAGCTGTGTATGTACCCTGTTTGGTTATTGAATAGACATCTTACCTGGACATATTCATACCAGAGTTCTTTCACACGTTCACCGTTTCTCTCAAAGGGTACAGTGTACAACGGCTTCATCCTTATCTTATGTTTCTCTGGGACTCTGGCAACTGTCGTTGCGCTGACCGTATTCACATTCCCAAAAGTGATATTGTCTGCCAGCACTCTGTCCCGAATTTCCCACAGTTTTATTGCATTGTTGCCCATTACCATGTCAACAATGGCAATTTCCTGCGCATCTGATAATATTCTGCAACCTTTTGGATCCTACTGATAAACACAAAACAATCAATATATTTAAAAATGTCAGTACAAAATGTGAACGTATTGTACTGTAATATGTAGTTCAAATATCATTGAAGGAAGCACATCTCACCTGTCGTTTTGCCGGAAAATGTGTACTATTGATGCAACTGTTGAATGCTGCAGATTTGGTTGCACCCTTAAACTGGCCTCTCGCAAAGAGATACCGTGGTTTACAACATGGTCAATAATTGTGGCCCTTATCTCATCAGAGACCACCGCTATTGGTCTTCCTCTCCTTTGTCCTGCATGCATTCTCCCTGCCACTCTTATTTCCCCACCAACCTGTCTTCCTTGATCCATGTTTCTAAACTAAATCATTCCAAAGCCATCCTCTTTTGTCTGTTAGGTAATGAGACTAAAGACAGGACACTTGGGTAGGCTTTCAGCTGTGTTTGGAATTATAAAATATTCTGCTGAGATTTCCTATGTTTCAATCTGGTTACTGCAGAAATGCACTACATTTGCCATCATTCTGTTTTGAATGGGTATATAACAGTTTTGATAACTGTGTGTTAGCATTCGAAAACATGTGCTGCAAATATATAGTTTTGCAGCTGGTGGAGTATGAATGAGAAAAGAGTTCATGGATTTTGGAGAATGTGGTCTTTGAATGCATTTTGTGTGAAAGCAATGAAAAATGATTCACAGTTAGGTCCATATACACTTCTGTTTCGCTGACTGTGGGAAGAGTTTTGACAATGTGACTTCAGTTTTGACCAATGCATGTTAGTAATTGAAAAAAACGAATGTCCCTGTGGTATGTTTGTCAGGTGGTACCATGGGGCCCTATCACGTTCAGAGGCGGAGTCTCTTCTGACCCTGTGTAAGGAGTGTAGCTACCTGGTGAGGAACAGCCAGACCAGCCGCAACGACTACTCCCTCTCACTACGGTATGACGCTCAACATAATCACACCATTGATGTTTACATTTCAACGGCAACATCAAATCACTGCTAATGCACTTAAATACAGATTGATATGAGTCACATGGTGCAACAAGTACAGTAGGTTAGACTATTGAATCATCCTCAGATGGACTACTGTAGTAATCTGTTGAATGTTTTTCTGCTGTGTGTTCAGGATACTTGCTGCCATCTCCACTGATCTTTTATCTCACTATATGTAGGCCTCAATCTGTCTCTCTTCCTCTCCTCCTTCCCCTACTCCTCTCTCTTCTCCTCCCTCACATCCACCGAAGATCATTGACACACTGATTTTCCTCTCAATACTCTTTCAAGCTGCATACTGCATATCTGGACAAATCTCTTCTCTCTAATTACCAGCTTGATCCATAACCTTTTTTCCATCACTGTCCCCCTGTCCTCCCTCCCTTCCTCTGTCCCTCCCCACGGTCCTTCTTCTCTCTCTCTCTCTCTATCTCTGAGAGGTAATCAGGCAGGGAGAGCACACTCCAGCTCTCACATCAGCCACTCTCACATCAGCCGCTCTCACTTCAGTAATGAATATGAATCACCTTCGGTGGGCCACACACAGGTGCACGTGAGTGAGTGGACACGTACACTCACACTCTCTCACACACAGATGTTAACAGTGGAAACGCACAGGATGGCATTGTGTGAAGCGACAAAGCGACAGTATGTGGTCTCACAATAGGAGGTACCAGGGGTCTATGAAAAGAAGCGGTTTGATCTTTTCTCTGAATGGTTGTGAGGGAGACGGAGGTAGTAAAAGGGAGATAACCAGTAGAGCAGGGTTCCTCAACTGGTGCCCCCCGACTCCCGCAATTTTTGGAATCTGTTCCCTAGTATTTGCACACGTAATAGAGAGACACGTGATTGTATACAAACCTAAGCAAAGTTTGAAATTGTGTTTTAGTCAAATAAATATGTTTGTGCAAATTGACCACAAGAAACAGTCTACAAATTATTTGTAATTATGTTCCAGCCACCCGACCATTCGCTCCAAGAATTGGCCCACTGTTGAATCTAGTTGATGATACCTGGTGCAGAGAGTAAGTCGGCTTGGAAACAGACTGACAGACAGCCCAGCGTCACACCAATATGAATATAGATCAGACAAACAATGTCTCTTCAAGAGAGCTTTTACTCAGTGACCTGTGGCTATTTAATAAAAAAACATACCTTTCATTCCTTGATGTGCACTAAAGTACATTAAGGTTGAACCAAAAGATTGAAATGAATTATGAAATGAAAAAAGAAATCATTATGTGAAATTGAATGAAACAATGTTTGCTGATGCTAATATGATGTACAATATTCCATTATGTTTCTATATGATAACAATAGCGTAATATATTTAATATGCCATATACTATTTTTTAAGTTTCACTAATTAATTCTAATTAACTGAATCATTGACACACCCCTCACTATTGTCATTGGTTGCACTAATTGCACTATTTGTCTACATAACCTGGTTCAAGTATTCATGACATTACCCTGAGGGCGGCACAGTGATGCCGAAACGTTGGTAAATACCCATTAAATTGCTGGAGTGTGCAATTTTCTTTATTTTGATAGTTTACACTAAAGTACACACACAAAATAGCGCTAGCAGTTTAGCGATGCTGGTTCTGTTTGTTGTTGTTGTTGTGAAAAACAACAGACTTCCCTGGTCTTTAATGTTGATTTTGCTAACTGTAATAATGACTAAATGTAGCTCCCCAATTAGAGCCCTTGTCTTTCCCTCTGCTTCTGTAATTAGACATCCATCACGATGGGCTGGTTGCTCTTAAAGGGGAGGTGCAGCTCTGCTCTACTGCTAGTACTGTATCGCCCCCCCCCCCCTCCCCCCTCCCTCATCCCTTCATTTCTTTGTCTTTTCTCTCACATGCCATTAGATCACTCATTTATACTGTATCACTCCCCCAGTCCCTCTCTGCTTTCTAGTCATACATTATGATATGGTGTTAAATCTTGGTGAGAAATACCTCGTAAAATGCCAGAAATATGGAGGCTGTATTTCAGCCCTGTCCCTTCCACTGTGTCATTATGTGATATGATGTGGTCCATGACTCTTCCGTGCTCTGCCTACGCTGTCTTCTCTCTCAGGAGCTGCCAAGGCTTCATGCACATGAAGTTCAGCCAGTGTAAGGATGGGAAGTACGTCCTTGGGCAGAACAGCCTGCCATTCGACACCATCCCAGAGGTCATCCACTTCTACACCACACACAAGCTACCAATCAGAGGAGCTGAACACTTGTCTCTGCTCTTCCCCGTGCTCGTACAGACCCTCTGATTGGCAAGGGACTCTGTTCCTGGTATCCTGGGTCACATTGTGATTGGACACTGACTTTAGATTGGTTAAATCCCTTCGTTATTCAAGTCAATCAGGCCGCCAGTGCTCTAGTTGGACTGGACTATTTTGTTGAGGATTCAGCATCTGCTGGCTTGTCAGTACAGTACCTTCACGGACCTTCTTGTTTCTATGATGCCAACTCTCTCTGATTTGGGAACATATTCACATAAAATGCAATACCTGGACTATACCGGCGCCTTCGGTACCTGGGATGCTATCTGGAGTACCTGTTGCAGAATGAGCCTCTCACTGAGCTAGTATTGCTCCACTGGTTGACAGTCTCAAGGAAAACTTGGTTGTACTCACACAAACACACCTCTGTTGATTTGTTACTTTCTGTACTGTTGAGTAAATCCTATCATGTTGACAAATTGGTCAAACCCGCATCACTGTATGGCTGTAGCAGCAGCTGTAGAGCTGTGTCTAATTGTACTACTGTTTCCATGCGTTTGTCATAATGATCTGTGTGTCTGGACACCTTCACTGCCTGGTTGCAGTGCTCTGTAGTTGACCAGCACCATTTTCAGTAGAGAGCCAAAGGTTTATATGGCCGTATAAATGGCCAAATCACAATGATAACGGTTGTTATGTTTTAATGATCATTCTTATTACCTGGATATTCATACTGTAATTGGTAGGATTTCTCTGATATATAATTATGGATAGGACATGTTTTCTCGTTTACCTGCTGTGTTCAAACGTTTCACCTGTGGTTAAAAACAATAAATGGTTTCTGAAAGAGCAGTGTCTGCTTTGTGTATCATGTGGAAAGATGAGTATCACAGTTTCTGATTCTGTAGATTTGTCCTTTGGTGTTATCCAAAGCCATATAGAGAGTTAGGCCAGCCGCTGTATTAATGCCCCATACAGAACTTTATTCTTGAAATGTTGTTGACATTTCGAGAGCACCTCTGACAATTTCTATATGAAATGCCCGGAAAATTGAAGACGTTTTTATTGATTAGCATTCGGCATAATGTTTATCCCAGTCTTTACTGTGTTGTAGTGTCAACACATTTCTTAATATACTTTCACTGAACATCTTCATAGGTTTTGAAAAATATTAGAAATAAACAGTGCAACTCGGAAGCATTAATTATCAACTGCTATGGAGAAGAAAGTGGCGCGCTCCGGAACGTTCAACTGCATTGGTCTAACTCCATTTGTACAACGGGTGGGTCTAATCCTGAATACTGATTGGTTAAAAACGCATTCCAGACGGTGTCTATTCAACATGTTACCACCAGCTAAATCTAAGACATTAAAATGCCTATTTACTCTGTTCCTTCTGACTGCGCAATCCATTGTCTCATCGGCCCAGGCAGGGAAATTATAATTTTATTGAACCTTTATTTAACTAGGCAAGACAGTTAAGAACAAATTCTTATTTACAATGATGGCCTAACCCAGCCAAACCCGAACCCGGACGACGCTGGGCCAACTGCACAGCACTATGGGACTCCCGAATCACGGCCGGTTGTGATACAGCCTGGAATCGAACCAGGGTCTGTAGTGAGGGTCTGTGCTAGAGGCAGACTGTAGTGAGGGTCTAGAGGCAGACTTTTCTGTTTGTCAAAATTCTGACAAATGAGCCGTGTAAAATACAAACATTTAGGAAGTCAGGGAAGGAGCAGGACATAATCAAACGTCAGTGGCTGTTGGCCAATGGTGGTTCTAGTGTTAGATTAGGAAGGATTTTCTTTTTTCATGAGCATGGCCTTATTTCTATTACAGCATATTGGATGACTATCAATCATATTCCATTCACCCAGTTCAATGTAAAAGTGATAGGTTTAGGCTACTACATGATACTCAAAATGTCCCTATTCCCATCATGAGTTTGCTACAACCTAGCCTATGAATGAAAGTTTATTACGTATGTGCACACAGGTTGAGAGAAAATTGAGGTGACACATTCAATACCACCTTGCACACTTATTTCTGCATCTAGCTGATATAGGGTGTAAATCATTAGTCCAACAGTTGCAAACAATAGTTTTTATTGAAGAAAATTCAGGTGTGTTTATTCCCATTTTGTTCCGTTTGAGAAATGTTTTTCAACAGAATATGCAGAAGGAATACACCCCTGATCACGGGTAAACAGTTCACTTTCATAGCAGCCACATTGTATTCCTTCTCGCATCTAAGCGCTCTCCTCTCACCTTGTCCCTTTGCTTGTGGACTTCAATGCACAACACATCAGCTGTATGTGACCAGGTGAAAAAAACCTTTCCAAGCCAAACTATATTAAAACCACTACAGACAGCCTACATCATTGTCACCATAGTAGCTAAAGTAACATCATAGTCAACATAGCTAATAGAACTAACGCGTTAGTAAACCCACTACAATCATGCAGTAACGTTAGTGTACAGTCAGTAAGCAGTTTAGCACTTCAGGGGCAATAAATTTGTAAAACCAAAAGCTTACCTTGACTTGGAAGAGGTCCACTGTTGTGTTGGATAGTCATTGCCAACTAGCTAACATAGCATCCATCCGTTTGTGCAGGGTGTTTCAGTAGGCAAAACTAGCTAGCTGCATTTGCTAGCTAAGTAAGTGAAACTAAAAGTGGGAAAAATGACTCTCTCCCTCGCTTCTCCTTCATTTTTGAATAAATACATTTGTTCAAAACTGTTCAAATTTTGTCTTTCTCTCTTTGAGTCAACTACTCACCACATTGTATGCACTGCAGTGCTAGCTATCTGTAGTTTATGCTTTCAGTACTAGAATAATTATCTGATCCTTTGATTTGGTGGACAACATGTCTGCAAGAGCTCTGATAGGTTGGAGGATGTCCACCTGGAAGTTGTCATAATTACTGTGTAAATCCATGGAAGGGGGTAAGAACCATGAACCGAGATTTTATATTGAAATCAATGTATCCAGAGGAGGACGGAAGCTAGCTGTCCTCCGGCTACACCATGGTGCTACTCTACAGAGTGCTGTTGAGGCTACTGTAGACCGTCATTATAAAAGTGTGTTTCAATCAATTATTTGGTGACGTGATTATATTTAGTATAGTTGTATCTAAAAAAGTATACCTTTTTAAATGTTTTTAAATTTGTATTTTTGTGAAATTCATTGAGGATGGTCCTCTCCGTCCTCCTCTGGAGACTCCACTGATATACACGGAGTATACAAAACATTAGGAACACCTGCTCTTTCCATTACATAGATTGACCAGGTGAATACAGGTGAAAACTATCCCTTATTGACAGAGGTGGGACCAAGTCACTATTATTTGAGTCACAAGCAAGTCACAAGGTCAGAGTCTCAAGAAAAACGGGTCAAGAGTCAAGTCCAAGCCATGCATTCTAAGAGCAAGTCAAGTATTGGGAATTGGAATTGGAAAGCGGCCGCGGCCATCCCCCTCTTCAAAGGGGGATACACTCTAGACCCAAACTGTTACAGACCTACAGTATATCACAAAAGTGAGTACACCCCTCACATTTTTGTAAATATTTGAGTATATCTTTTCATGTGACAACACTGAATTAATGACACTTTGCTACAATGTAATGTAGTGAGTGTACAGCTTGTATAACAGTGTAAATTTGCTGTCCCCTCAAAATAACTCAACAAACAGCCATTAATGTCTAAACACCTGGCAACAAAAGTGAGTACACCCCTAAGTGAAAATCAACGCCATACAACACTCCTTCCATGGCCTCCAACTGCTCTTAAATGCTAGTAAAACTAAATGCATGCTCTTCAACCGATCGCTGCCCGCACCCGCCCGCGCGACTAGCGTCACTACTCTGGAAGGTTCTGACTTAGAATATGTGGACAACTACAAATACCTAGGTGTCTGGTTCGACTGTAAACTCTCCTTCCAGACTCATATTAAGCATATCCAATCCAAAGTTAAATCTAGAATCTGCTTTCTAGTTCACAACAAAGCATCTTTCACTCATGCTGCCAAAAATACCCTCGTAAAACTGACTATCCTACTGATCCTTGATTTTGGCGATGTCATTCACAAAATAGCCTCCAACACTACTCAACAAATTGGATGCAGTCTATCACAGTGCCATCCGTTTTGTCACCAAAGCCTCACTACCCACCATTGCGACCTGAATGCTCGTTGGCTGGTCCTCACTACATATTTGTTGTCAAACTCACTGGCTCCAGGTCATCTATAAGTATTTGCTAGGTAAAGCTCCGCCTTATCTCAGCTCACTGGTCACCATAGCAACACCCACCCGTAGCACACGCTCCAGCAGGTATATTTCACTGGTCATCCCCAAAGCCTTTCCTCTCCCTCTCTCCCCCTCGCCTCCCCCCTCCTCACCTGCCTCTCACCCCTGCTGCCTAATGGCTGGGGAAGAGCTTTTGTGTGCTGGAGTAGAGGAAGCATGGACACGCTAGAATGCTTTTGTACTCCACCATTCTCTCTTTGTTCCACTCTGAGTTCTGCAAATCAATGTCTATTCTTGAGATATAGTGCATTCGGAAAGTATTCAGACCCCCTTGACTTTTTCCACATTGTGTTACATTACAGAGTTATTCTAAAATGGATTAAATTGTTCCCCCCCCTCAACCTACACACAATACCCCATATTGACAAAGCAAAAACACATAAAAAATAAATAAATACATTTACATAAGTATTCAGACCCTTTACTCAGTACTTCATTGAAGCAATTTTGGTAGCGATTACAGCTTTGAGTCTTCTTGGGTATGACGCTACATGCTTGGCACACCTGTACTACTGCTCCAGCAGGTATATTTCACTGGTCATTGCCAAAGCCAACACCTCCTTTGGCCACCTTTCCTTCTAGGTCTCTGCTGCCAATGACTGGAATGTAGAGGTCGACCGATTATGATTTTTCAACGCCAATACCGATTATTGGAGGACCCCAAAAAAAGGGCCGATACCGATTAATCGGACAATTTTTTTAATTTTATTTGTAATAATGACAATTACAACAATACTGAATGAACACTTATTTTAACTTAATATAATACATCAATAAAATCAATTTAGCCTCAAATAAATAATGAAACATGTTCAAATTGGTTTAAATAATGCAAAAACACAGTGTTGGAGAAGAAAGTAAAAGTGCAATATGTGCCATGTAAGAAAGCTAACGTTTAACTTCCTTGCTCAGAACATATGAAAGCTGGTGGTTCCTTTTAACAAGAGTCTTCAATATTCCCAGGTAAGAAGTTTTAGGTTGTAGTTATTATAGGAATTATATGACTATTTCTCTCTATACAATTTGTATTTCATATACATTTGGCTATTGGATGTACTTATTGGCACTTTAGTATTGACAGTATAACAGTATAGCTTCCATCCCTCTCCTCGCTCCTACCTGAGCTCGAACCAGGAACACATCGACAACAGCCACCCTCGAAGCAGCGTTACCCATGCAGAGCAAGGGGAACAACTACTCCAAGTCTCAGAGCGAGTGACGTTTGAAACACTATTAGCTCGCACCCCGCTAACTAGCTAGCCATTTCACATCGGTTACACCAGCCTAATCTCGGGAGTTGATAGGCTTGAAGTCATAAACAGCTCAATGCTTGAAGCATTGCGAAGAGCTGCTGGCAAAACGCACGAAAGTGCTGTTTGAATGAATGCTTACGAGCCTGCTGGTGCCTACCACCGCTCAGTCAGACTGCTTTATCAAATATCAAATCATAGACTTAATTATAACATAATAACACACAGAAATACGAGCCTTAGGTCATAAATATGGTCGAATACGGAAACTATCATTTCGAAAAAACAAAACGTTTATTCTTTCAGTGAAATACGGAACCGTTCGGTATTTTATCTAACAGGTGGCATCCATAAGTCTGAATATTCCTGTTACATTGCACAACCTTCGATGTTATGTCATAATTACGTAAAATTCTGGCAAATTAGTTCGCAAAGAGCCGTCATTGAAAATAAGAATGTGTTCTTAACTGACTTGCCTAGTTAAATAAATGTGGAAAAATAAAAATAATTTTTTTAAAAATCTTCAAAATCGGTGTCCAAAAATACCGATTTGCGATTGTTATGAAAACTTGAAATTGTCCCTAATTAATCGGCCATTCCGATTAATCGGTCGACCTCTACTGGAAAGAATTGCAAAAATCACTGAAGTTGGAGACTTATATCTTCCTCACTAACTTTAAGCGCTACATCTGTACACAGCCCATCTGTAAATAGCCCATCCAACAAACTACCTACCTCATCCCCATATTTGTTATTGTTTTTCTGCTTTTTTGCACAACAATACTTCTACTTGCACATCCTCATCTGCACATATATCACTCCAGTGTAAATTACTAAATTGTAATTACTTAACCACTATTGGCCTATTTATTGCCTTACCTCCTTACTTCATTTGCACACACTGTATACAGATGTTTCTATTGTGTTATTGACTGTACATTTGTTTATCCCATGTGTAACTCTGTGTTGTTTTTGTCACACTGCTTTGCTTTATCTTGGCCAGGTCGCAGTTGTAAATGAGAACTTGTTCTCAATTGGCCTACCTGGTTAAATCACGGTGAAATAAAAAAATGTCCCATTCATCTCTGCAGATCCTCTCAAGCTCTGTCAGGTTGGATGGGGAGCATTACTGCACAGCTATTTTCAGATCTCTCCAGAGATGTTCAAGTCCAGGCTCTGGCTGGGCCATTCAAGGACATTCAGAGACTTGTCCCGAAACCACTTTTGTGTTGTTTTGGCTGTATGTTTAGGGTCATTGTTATGTTGGAAGGTGAACCTTCGCCTCAGTCTGAGTTCCTGAGCTCTCTGGAGCAGGTTTTTATAAAGGATCTCTCTGTACTTTTCTTCGTTCATCTTTCCCTCGATCTTGACTAGTCTCCCAGAGAATCTTGTTTCTCATGTTCTGAGAGTTCTTTAGGTGCCTTTTGGCAAACTCCAAGCGGGCTGTCATGTGCCTTTTACTCAGGAGAGGCTTCCGTCTGGCCACTCTACCATAAAGGCCTAATTGGTGGAGTGCTGCAGAGATGGTTGTCTTTCTGGAAGGTTCTCTCATCTCTACAGAGGAACTCTGTAGTTCTGTCAGTGACCATCGAGTTCTTGGTCACCTCCCTGTCCAAGGCTCTTCTAACCGACTGCTCAGTTTGGCCGGGAGGCCAGCTCTAGGAAGAGTCTTGATGGTCTGACATGCACTTTCAACTGTGGGACCTTATATAGACACATGTGTGCCTTTCCAAATCATGCCCAATCAATTTTAGAAACATCTCAAGGATGATCAATGGAAACAGGATGCATCTGAGCTCAATTTCAAGTCTCATAGCAAAGGGTCTGAAGCAAAAGGTCTGTTTTTTGAAATTTTAAATACATTTGTAAAAATTCTAAAAAATTGTTTTAACTTCGTCATTATGGGGTATTGTGTGTAGATTGGTGAGGGAAATGTTTTATTTAATACATTTTAGAATAAGGCTGTAACGTGAATTCGTTTTTTTCTTAGAATTAATATGTATGAAAAAAGTAACATTATGAGAGGCCCAGAAGCATATGTACACTGGAGACAGAGTGTGATGGTAATCTGTAAAAAATGTTAAGCACATTAGATGACACCACATTAGATGACACCAGATCAGATGACACCACATTAGATGACACCAGATCAGATGACACCACATTAGATGACACCACATTAGATGACACCAGATCAGATGACACCACATTAGATGACACCACATTAGATGACACCAGATCAGATGACACCACATTAGATGACACCACATTAGATGACACCAGATCAGATGACACCACATTAGATGACACCAGATCAGATGACACCACATTAGAAAACACCAGAGCCATATACAATGAGTGTACAAAACATTAGCAACACCTTCCTAATATTGAGTTGCACCCCCTTTAGCCCTCAGGACAGCCTCAATTTGTTGGGGAATGGACTCTACAAGGTGGGGAAAGCGTTCCACAGGGATGCTGGCCCATATTCACTCCAATGCTTCCCACAGTTGTGTCAAGTTGGCTGTCCTTAGGGTGGTGGACCATTCTCGATACACACAGGAAACAGTTGAATGTGAAAACCCAGCAGCGTTGCAGTTCTTGACACACTCAAACTGGTGCGCCTGGCACCTACTACCTACCATACCCCGTTCAAAGGCGCTTAAATATTTTGTCTTTCCCATTCACCCTCTGAATGGCACACATACACAATCCATGTTCCAATTGTTTCAAGGCTTAAAAATCATTATTTAACCTGTCTCCTTCCCTTCACGTACACTGACTGAAGTGGATTTAACAAGTGACATCAATAAGCAGAGTTGTGGACTCGAGTCACAGGACTTGGACTCTAGTCTGACTGGGGTCACACATTTGATGACTTGAGACTACTTGATAGAAAATAAAATAACTTGAGACTTGACTTGGACCCTGAAGACTTGACTTGGACCCTGAAGACTTGACTTGGACCCTGAAGACTTGACTTGGACCCTCTGGACTTTAAATGATCTGGCCAGGTTTTGTCACTCATTTTGTGGCACAGATTATACATGGATTACTCTACATGCAGTCAGAGACAGTAGCCACAGCATTGCCCTTGCAAAAAACCTGCAACAAATTGGCAAGTGAAATGCACACTTGGCACTCTGATTGGACCAGCAAAATGTCAATCGACAAAGGTCGGGTGAGCTTGCAAACAGATTGCTTATTTGCTGTAATGTTATAGGATGGGTGCAGTGCAAACGTTAAATTGTAGGGAGAGGATTGGCATAATAGATAAATATGCAGCCCCCCAAAAATTGGTGATCAAGAATATGAACTGTTTACTTTGCAAGTTCATCAGCAATGGGGCAACAATTACTAGCATAGGCCTATTGGTATTTTGGTATGTAACAATTGCTTGAAATTAATAATGTACTTTTGAAGCTTGCGTTTGGAATTTGTTAAAATGAATTATTGCTGTGGCAAAGACGCACCAAAGGCAACGCTCTTCACTTGCACTCTCCAAACTCCCACCAGGGGAGTGTTTGTTTTTTCTCTTGAAATGTTTCCTGTTGCTTTCACACGTTTAAATGCATACGTCCTATGTGGTGAATTCATATTCCATCTAATACTACAACAATTGCTAGCCTCTCATCATTCCATCCCCGTACCATTTATTGCAACACGTATATATGTTCGTTTGCTACGATACATTTTCATTTAGCCAACCATTTGGTTCGGGGTGTGCGCGATGTTTATAGTGCACATAAACATTCGCAATACTCATGAGGTGTAAATTCGGTTTATTTAATTAAATGTATGGTTTCCTTTGTTCATATTTCCCGCATTACCTCCGATTCCGTGTGTCTGTTATTATTATTATCTGTGTCCTATGTCTCTGCGCGCGCCTTCGTGCGCAAGAAATAGACGAAGTGGCCTGCGCTCTACGCGTTGCAGTCATAACGTTGAATAAGATAAATTGATTGTTCCATATATGCATGGTATTGAAATATAATTAATAACCATTGTCTGATTAAGACGAAAGTACCAATGTAACAATAGATGTGGATATTGCCTTTTACACTGTAGAACCAGTTTATTGGTTGTATTTGTCAATTGGGTAATGTTATGGTCCTGGGGGCCAGTGGTTATAGTACAGGCCTACCTGTTTGGGCTCCTGTTAGACAGATTCGATGTGGTTTCCCTCTACCAGTGTCTGTTCAGATTGTATCACATTGTATCATTGTATTAACCTGTCCTGCTGCTCTAACTTTTGGACTGTTGCCTGTGTATATTTGGTATGATATGGCGCCATTTATTTACCAAGACCTGTAAATAAATGTACACTCTGAGCATTTCAACCTGCCTTGCCTTCTGCTGATTTCATGCCCTTAAGGTTATATTTTACAATTACATAGGCTAATCTAAATGTGTTGTAGACAAAATAATGAAAAGGGCTGTCTAGTAGCCTCAATAAATAGACACATTTGTAGTTGAACAAGTCATTGTACGTATATGTATTTTTTACTTGACTTGAGACTTGATTTAAACTTGTGACTCAAAAAAACTTGTATGCTCAACTCTACTTTTGTATTTTGTATTTTTTATTTCACCTTTATTTAACCAGGTAGGCTAGTTTGACAACTGCGACCTGGCCAAGATAAAGCAAAGCAGTGTGACAAAAACAACACAGAGTTACACATGGGATAAACAAATGTACAGTCAATAACACAATAGAAACATCTGTATACAGTGTGTGCAAATGAAGTAAGGAGGTAAAGGCAATAAATAGGCCAATAGTGGTGAAGTAATTATAATTTAGCTATTTACACTGGAGTGATATATGTGCAGATGAAGATGTGCAAGTAGAAATACTGGTGTGCAAAAGAGCAGAAAAACAAAAACAAATATGGGGATGAGGTAGGTAGTTGGTTGGATGGGCTATTTACAGATGGGCTGTGTACAGCTGCAGCGATCGGTAAGCTGCTCTGACAGCTGACACTTAAAGTTAGTGAGGGAGATATAAGTCTCCAACTTCAGTGATATTTGCAATTCCTTCTAGTCATTGGCAGCAGAGAACTGGAAGGAAAGTGGCGATGACCAGTGAAATACACCTGCTGGAGCAGCAGTACAGGTATGCCAAGCGTGTAGCGTCATACCCAAAAAGACTTTCAGCTGTAATCACTACCAAAATTGCTTCAACGAAGTACTGAGTAGAGAGTCTGAATACTTATGTAAATGTCATATATTTTTTTAATGTCTTTTTGCTTTGTCATTATGGGGTGGGGGGGGTTATTCCATTTGAGAATAAATCTCTAATGTAACAAAATGTGGAAAAAGTCAAGGGGTTCTGAATACTTTCCGAATGGACTATATCTCAAGAATAGACATCGATTTGCAGAACTCAGAGTGGAACAAAGAGAGGATGGTGGAGTACAAAAGCATTCTAGCGTGTCCATGCTTCCTCTACTCCAGCACACAAAAACTCTTCCCCAGCCATTAGGCAGCAGGGAAGAGGCGGGGGAGGCGAGGGGGAGAGAGGGAGAGGAAAGCAGGGCTCATTATTTAGGGTGTGCTGGAGTGAAAGGTACTGGGATTGCTTTCATTACTGAGCCAAATGAAATGGCACCGGCTGATTACAAGTGTGACGGAGAGCAGAGATGAGAGAGATCACTCTCCGTTAACAGCCTGAGAGAGAGAGAGAGAGAGATACAAAGAGAGTAGGCACGAGCGAGGGAGGGAGGGAGAGTGTCTATGCCTGTGTTCAAACAGGACTCCCTAGAGATAAAGATGACTAATAACAACAGTGTAAGTATACCACAAACACAATGATATGATACCTTTTCAGCTTTCTCCCTTTTGCCTTGCGTGTGTTCAGATAAGCTTTCTATCAAATTTGCTATGTTATTGGGGACTGATAGATGATTTCTATAAGGCTTTTTTTGAATATGGTTGCACATGAGTGGGTGGGTACTGGACAGTATATGTACACATGCATTACAGGCAATATCCAGCTGTTATCAGAATGTGTGTATGTAATATGAGGTTTGTGGTGTGTGTCGATAATATGGCAGTAGCTGAAAATCTATTAGACGGGTTGACATCAACACCTGTGATCCCTGTGGAGTCAGAGAAATGCTTCACACACACACACACACACACACACACACACACACACACACACACACACACACACACACACACACACACACACACCTTGAGATTTACTCTGTGGCACTTCAAACACGCAATAAGCTCAAGGTCATGGGTGATACCACCACACATAGCGTTCTCACACACATACTGTACCGAGAGCAGAGAAATACCCAGCTGTGAACACACACACTGCTACAAGTGGAGGACACACACAATGAGCCAGGGATACTGTCTCCCCTGTCACATGCTCCCACAGACACCAATCTCTGCTGTTGTGCTGCAGCAATGAGACTGGGCAGCCAGCTGGGGGAGCATGCCTGTCTGTTTGGTCAGGTGTGTGCACGCCGTCAGGCCCCAGACACTGCAATCAGAGATGGGTCACAAAAGCAGCTAGATTGGGGAGGTGGAAGGGGGTGGTGGAGGGGTTGCCTGGCTACCTAAACTCCTTTCTCCGTCCAAACACTACGCCCACGCCAGGGGACATTAGTTTCTTCTCCTTAATGTGTCTGGATCTGAGTACCTCCCCGACCCTTCACAGAATGTGAACACATTCGGGGCCGTTTGATTGGTTTAGAAACCGATGGGTTGAGCCAGAACACTCGTGGGTAAAGTGTCAGTTTGAAATTTGATTTCATACTCTGATTGATTAGAGATGGTCCGAGCGCTGATGACTTTGTTTTGTACAACGCCCCTCATACCCCTCGTCAACACAAACAACTTTAATGATGGTAGTCTCAGACTTAAGTATGTATCGAACGAGCAGCGGAAGAATTTAGTGTGAGTCGTCAGGCTAGTGGAGGGGCCTGCTTAGACCACTTTACACCTACAGTACTGCCCCTGTCAGAAATGGATGGGCAGCATTCATAGGTCATCAATTACGAACTTTGACAGCGTCCATCATTAATCTCTCTATATTGAATATTACATTACCTAACTGACAATAATGAAAAATTGCTAAGTGTTTGTCAAATTAGAATTTAACATTAGAGATTAGAGGAGGCACTTGAGATTCTATGGTTGAGATACTTGCTGAAGTTGGTCATGTATATTTCTAGCAATGCCTATGCAGTATTAATGTGTAAGCAACATTTCAGTGCTCGACAGAGCATAGCAGGCTGAGGGGTTATGCCGGGGTAATGTTTAGGGGGTGATTGAAAGGCGATGGGGCATGGGTATATGGGATGTGCAACACTGCTCTCTGTCCTCCAATATCCTGTGGAATGACCTTTAAATCTCCACCAGCCTGCTCCCAGCTGCTCCCAGATAAACCTCCGGACCCTGGGGAGTTTATCACTAAAGCCTGCCTGGATTCCAGCTGCTCCCAGACAAACCTCCTGACCCTGGGGAGTTTATCACTAAAGCCTGCCTGGATTCCAGCTGCTCCCAGACAAACCTCCTGACCCTGGGGAGTTTATCACTAAAGCCTGCCTGGATACCAGCTGCTCCCAGACAAACCTCCTGACCCTGGGGAGTTTATCACTAAAGCCTGCCTGGATACCAGCTGCTCCCAGACAAACCTCCTGACCCTGGGGAGTTTATCACTAAAGCCTGCCTGGATTCCAGCTGCTCCCAGACAAACCTCCTGCCCCTGGGGAGTTTATCACTAAAGCCTGCCTGGATTCCAGCTCTTGTTGTTCCAGATGCAATTACATTGTGTTGGACTAAGGAAGTGTGTGTGTGTGTGCGAGGGTGCGTGCATGCATGCGAGTGCCAACCACTATCCTTGTGAGTATCAGTCCTCACAAGGAACATTTGGACAAGTGGGGACAATTCGCCGGTCCCAACAAGGAAAAGGGCTTTTTTAAGTTTAGGGGTTTAGTGTAACAATTGGAGTTATGAATTAAGATCAGTTTTAAGGTTTGGTGTAAGGGTTCAGTTTAGGTTAGGGGTTAGGGAAAATAGGATTTTGAATGGGAATACATTTTTGGGTCCCCACAAGGATATTTAAATGCATGTTGGTATGAAATATTCAGTTGTGATGGACAAAGGAGAGATTGGGAGGATCATCCAGGACTCTGGGGTGCTAAAGTGACACCTCCCAACGCCAACCAGCTACCCTCATAATGCTCTGACCCACTCCATCCCTGAGCTTGTGAAGAGGAACCTGTGGTCTTGTGAATAGAAGAAATGTTCCACACGGGCACATCCTTTAGTGGAGGCCAGGTGGAGTCTTTGTCTTCTCACACAGACACCAGTGGGCTCAGTGGAATGCCGTGCCTAGTGTGACTCTCTTGTCCTTCACCATGTTCACATGACTCGTATGCTAATAAATAATATTCAGAGAATTATACAAATCCTCCATGTCTAAGACCATCATAGCACACTGGTGATGCTTATTTACCATGATGGCACAATTTAAGGTGCGTGATATGACTTCGAACCCAGTTGGAGATCCCAACTGTTATTGATGTGTTTATTATGAAGCAGGGCATATTAGCGGTTATTGACTGTTATCAGCAAGTGATGTGAATGATGATGCAAATGTCCTGATGCACTGTTTCATATGAAAACTATGTACACTGTAGATTTGTTTTTGCTAGTAAACCAACATTGGCCTTTAAGCTAGATACTTTTTCTCAGACTGAGAGATGGAGAAAGAGAGACTGCCTATGGGTTAGGTGAGTGTCTGCTCTCAAATGTCATTCTGTCAGCAACAATTGGATCCACCTATCACTGAGATGTCATTACTCAACAGTAGGACATATTGTTGTAGACATATTTGCAGATCTCATGAAAATAGAGCTCTTTGGCCATATAATCCGGTGGTGGGTTTTTCATCAAAAGAAAGATGCATATGTAGAAAGGGGGGGTGGGGTGATTTCTACTAAGCTATATGGAATTGTTTTAAGAAGTTTGCACCAAGGATCATTTGATTTTGAATTTTAATGTTATGGAAGTTTGTTCTAAAGTGTCTATCCTATATCTGAGAGATATAAGGATTTGTAATTATTATATATATATTTTTTTACATCTATTTGACCTTTTATTTTTGTCACGAAACAGTCTCCATACAGTGGGGCAAAAAAAGAATTGTGCAAGGTCTCCCACTTAAAAAGATGAGAGAGGCCTGTAATTTTCATCATATGTACACTTCAACGATGACAGACAAAATGAGAAGAAAAAAATCCAGAAAATCACATTGTATGATTTTTAATGAATTTATTTGCAAATTATGGTGGAAAAGAAGTATTTGGTCACCAACAAACAAGCAAAATTTCTGGCTCTCACAGACCTGTAACTTCTTCTTTAAGAGGCTCCTCTGTCCTCCACTCGTTACCTGTATTAATGGCACCTGTTTGAACTTGTTATCAGTATAATAGACACCTGTCCACAGCTTCAAACAGTCACACTCCAAACTCCACTATGGCCAAGACCAAAGAGCTGTCAAAGGACACCAGAAACAAAATTGTGGACCTGCACCAGGCTGGGAAGACTGAATCTACAATAGGTAAGCAGCTTGCTTTGAAGAAATCAACCGTGGGAGCAATTATTAGAAAATGGAAGACATACAAGACCACTGATAATCTCCCTCGATCTGGGGCTCCACGCAAGATCTCACCCCGTGGGGTCAAAATGATCACAAGAGCGGTGAGCAAAAATCCCCGAACCACATGGGGGGACCTAGTGAATGACCTGCAGAGAGCTGGGACTAAAGTAACAAAGCCTACCATCAGTAACACACTACGCCGCCAGGGACTCAAATCCTGCAGTGCCAGACGTGTCCCCCTGCTTAAGCCAGTACATGTCCAGGCCAGTCTGAAGTTGGCTAGAGAGCATTTGGATGATCTAGAAGAAGATTGGGAGAATGTCATATGGTCAGGTGAAACCAAAATATAACTTTTTGGTAAAAACTCAACTCGTCGTGTTTGGAGGACAAAGAATGCTGAGTTGCATCCAAAGAACACCATACCTACTGTGAAGCATGGGGGTGGAAACATCAGCACACCAAATTGTATGGCAATCCAGCCATTACTTTAAGATATTTCTTGTTCTCAGTCTGTTCTCAGTCTTGTTCTCAGCCTGTGGGCATCATGTGTGTAGTGATCCAATATCCATAACAATGCCATGTAACAGTTATCACTGGCCCTTGCTCAGCCTTACTCACCAAGAGCCCAGCGCCGAGCCTTCTTGCTAGCCAAGTCATTGATCAAGTCTTTGAAGTCCAGCTTTCTAGCTAACTGACTTTCAATGGACAGCATAAAAAGACTGCAAAGCCTGTCCTGTGACATAGAGGACCTCAAATACTTTATCAGTTTTAGTTTACTGAAAGCTCTCTCTCCACCAGCAACAGTCACGAGCAGTATGCAAAATATACGTAAAGCAATGCACACTTCAAAACTTCTTTGCATCTGCATCTTACAAATTGCATTCAGGAGACCAAGAGGGCACAAGTTAGGGGGGGAAAGTGGCAGCATATACAGTGTTCAGGTGTCTTACTTCATTTTGAAACTCAGGTGTAAGATCTCTGGAATACTTCATGATCAGGGGTTGGTACACAGAGGGGACTTCATCCTCACTAATCTGCCCAATTTTCAGAACAGCAGACAATTCTAATAAAATGTTTGCAGTGGTGTGGATCCTAGTGTCCAAGTCACTTATGAAAAAAAAACTTTTGAAACACCGTTGCTGCACTGTCCTGAACTGTCTCCTCTTGAGAGATCTCATCATGGAATCTATTCCTTTTCCTCTGGCGGCTGTGTTCCTTGCTAAATTAGAGTGCAACTTCAATTTGCGTAGCAATCAGTGTTGCCTCAGACAGGAGAGACTCCCATCCATCTCTAAGAGTCTGCATCTCTTCCTTTAAGGCTCTGATATTGGCTGCCTTCTGTGTCAAGTGAGATTTTTCCTGACTGGAGAATCACATTCCTGTCCTCAATGCATTGCAGTACCTGCAATTATGCCAACTGACATGTCATCCAACACTCACGGACTACACCCAGCTTCTTTTGTGAAGCATTGGGTGACATGCTGTCGCCCTTTCTTTTCTCTCTCCTGTCTTTCTGTCATGATCGTCATAATAACATTCAGACCAAGGCGCCGCGTGATATGGGTTCCACATCTTTTTATTCGTGAAATGCACAAAAACAATAACACGCAAACGACATGTGACGCTATGGAGTGCTCACATGCAATTACACATAAACAAGATCCCACAAAACACAGTGGGGAAATGGCTGCCTAAATATTATCCCCAATCAGAGACAACTATAAACAGCTGCCTCTGATTGGGAACCATACCAGGCCAACATAGAAATACACAACCTAGATTACCCACCCGAGTCACACCCCGACCGAACGAAAATAGAGAATAAAAAGGCTCCATATAGTCAGGGCGTGACACTTTCTTTTCGTTTTTGGAAGCCAGATTTTTCAACTATTTCATAGTTTTGATATCTACAGTATTATTTTACAATGTAGAAAACAGTAAAAACTAAGAAAAACCCTTGAATGATTTGGTGTGTCCAAACCTTTGACTGGGTAGTTTGTAATAGTATTTTAGTTGTCTCTCAGTGTCTTTCCAATATTTAACCAATATTTAGTTTTTTATTTTAAATGTAATGTTATATCTTATGTTGTTCTTGTCTATAACTGTTCTGTACTTTGTCATGTATTTGTACATTTTTGTGGACCCCAGGAAGAGCAGTAGTACTGCATGTGCAGTAGTTAATGGAGATCCTAATTAACTAAACACACCAATTAGGAGTATTATATTATGGTATCTGTCTGTGAATTAAAGCACAGATGAACAAGTCTTGGAGTTTTGTGGGTCCGTGCTAGGTAAGAATTTTGTCAAAGGGAATGTCAGAAAGTGCTTGACAAGCTGCAAATCTTCAAAACCATGCAGCCACTTTAATTCTAAATTGCTGTTATGCAATTAATACGCCCCCAATTACTGTAATTTCTCTTGAAGGTTTATGTCAAGGTCCCAGGTTTCCGGGCTGGAAGCACACTTTCCACTCCACCTGCAGGTCCGCTTCGGTATTGCCATTTAGTTGAAGTATTTGGTATTTTATTAGGATCCCCATTAGCTGTTGCAAAACCAACAGCAACTCTTCCTGGGGTCCACACAAAACATGAAACATAACACAGAATGACATAATACAGAACATCATTAGACAAGAACAGCTCAAGGACAGAACTACATCAAAATGTTAAAAGGCACACAGCCTACGTATCCATGCATACACACAAACTATCTAGATCAGATAGGGGAGAGGTGTTGTGTCGTGAGGTGTTGCTTTATCTGTTTTTTGAAACCAGGTTTGTTGTTTATTGGAGCAATATGAGATGAAAGGAAGTTCCATGCAATAAGGTCTCTATATAATACTGTACACTTTCTTGAATTTTTTATGGATTTGGGGACTGTGAAAAGACCCCTGGTGGCATGTCTTGTGGGATAAGTGTGTGTGACAGAGCTGTGTGTAAAAAGAATAAGTGATGCAGTCAGTCTCTCCTCAACTTTTTATTTTATTTTTTATTTTATTTCACCAGGTAGTCTAGTTGAGAACAAGTTCTCATTTGCAACTGCAACCTGGCCAAAATAAATCATAGCAATTCGACACATACAACAACGCAGAGTTACACATGGAATAAACAAAACATAGTCAATAATACAGTAGAACAAAATAAAACAAAAAGTCTATATACAGTGAGTGCAAATGAGGTAAGATAAGGGCATGGTGGTGAAGTAATTACAATATAGCAATTAAACAGGTCACAATGGTGGGTAGTGTATGGGGCTTTGGTGACAAAACGAAATAGGAAGCCAATTCTAGATTTAATTTTGGATTGGAGATGCTTAATGTGAGTCTGGAAGAAGAGTTTACAGTATAACCAGACACCTAGGTATTTGTAGTTGTCCACGTATTCTAAGTCAGAGCCGTCCAGAGTAGTGATGCTGGACGGGCGAGCAGGTGCAGGCAGTGATCGGTTGAATAGCATGCATTTAGTTTTACTTGCGTTTAAGAGCAGCTGGAGGCCACGGAAGGAGAGTTGTATGGCATGGAAGCTCGTCTGGAGGTTTGCTAACACAGTGTCCAAAGAGGGGCCAGAAGTATACAGAATGGTGTCGTCTGCGTAGAGGTGTACCAGAGAATCACCAGCAGCAAGAGCAACATCGTTGATGTATACAGAGAAGAGAGTCGGCCCGAGGATTGAACCCTGTGGCACCCCCATAGAGACTGCCAGAGGTCCGAACAACAGGCCCTCCGATTTGACACACTGAACTCTATCAGCAAAGTAGTTGGTAAATCAGGCGAGGCAATCATTTGAGAAACCAAGGCTGTCGAGTCTGCCAATAAGAATGTGTTGATTGATAGTCGAAAGCCTTGGCCAGGTCGATGAATACAGTTGCACAGTAATATCTCTTATCGATGGCGGTTATGATGTCGTTTAGGACCTTGAGCGTGGCTGAAGTGCACCCATGACCAGCTCTGAACCCAGATTGCATAGCGGAGAAGGTACGGTGGGATTCGAAATGGTCGGTAATCTGTTTGTTAACTTGGCTTTCGAAGACCTTAGAAAGACAGGGTAGGATAGATATAGGTCTGTAGCAGTTTGGCTCTAGAGTGTCACCCCCTTTGAAGAGGCAGATGACCGCGGCAGCTTTCCAATCTTTGGGAATCTCAGACGATATGAAAGAGAGGTTGAACAGGCTAGTAATAGAGGTTGCAACATTTTTGGCAGATAATTATCTGGATTTGGGTAAAGGAGAAATGGTGGAGGCTTTGGCGGGTTGCTGTGAAGGGTGCCGGGCAGTTGACCGGGGTTGGAGTATCCAGGTGGAAAACATGGCCAGCCGTAGAGAAATGCTTTTTGAAATTCTCAATTGTAGTGGATATATCGGTGGTGACAATGTTTCCTAGCCTCAGAGCAGTTTGCAGCTAGGAGGAGGTGCTCTTATTCTCCATGGACTTTACAGTGTCCCAGAACCTTTTTGAGTTAGTACTACAGGATGCAAATTTCTGCTTGAAAAAGCTATCCTTAGCTTTCCTAACTGCCTGTGTATATTTGTTCCTAACTTCCATGAAAAGTTTCATATCACGGGGGCGATGCGATGCTAATGCAGAACGCCACAGGATGTTTTTGTGCTGGTCAAGGTGAGACAGGTCTGGAGTGAACCAAGGACTATATCTATTCCTAGTTCTACATTTTTTGAATGGGGCATTTTTATTTAAGATGGTGAGGAAGGCATCATCTACTGATGGGATGAGGTCTATGTCATTCCAGGATACCCCGGCTAGGTCAATTAGAAAGGCCTGCTCGCAGAAGTGTTTTAGGGAGCGTTTGACAGTGATGAGGGGTGGTCGTTTGGTCGCAGACCCATTACGGATGCAGACAATGAGGCAGTGATCACTGAGATCTTGATTGAAAACAGCAGAGGTGTATTTGGAGGGTGAGTTAGTTAGAATGACATCTATGGGGGTGCCCGTGTTTACAGATTTGGAGTTGTACCTGGTAGGTTCATTGATCATTTGTTTGAGATTGAGGGCATCAAGCTTGGATTGTAGGATGGCCGAGATGTTAAGAATGTCCCAGTTTAGGTCACCTAGTAGCACGAGCTCAGAAGATAGATGGGGGGCAATCAATTCACATATGGTATCGAGGGCACAGCTGGGGCAGAGGGAGGTCTATAGCAAGCGGCAACAGTGAGAGACTTGTTTTTGGAAAGGTGCATTTTTAGAAGTAGAAGTTTTAATTGTTTGGGTACAGACTTGGATAGTAGGACAGAACTCTGCATGCTATCTTTGCAGTAGATTGCAACACCGCCCCCTTTGGCAGTTCTATCTTGGCGGAAAATGTTATAGTTAGCGATGTAGATTTCCAGGTTTTTGGTGGTTTTCCTAAGCCAGGATTCAGACACGACTAAGACATCCAGGTGTGCAGTGTGCTAAAGCAGTGAGTAAAACAAACTTAGGGAGTAGGCTTATAATGTTAACATGCATGCAGGACATGGATTAACCTCTACATCACCAGAGGAACAGAGGAGAAGTAGGATAAGGGTACGGCTAAATGCTATACGAACTGGCCGTCCAGCACGTTCGGAACAGAGAGTAAAAGGAGCACGATAGCATAGATCCAAGGCATAGTGTACAGACAAAGGTAAGGTAGGATGTGAGTACATTGGAGGTAAACCTAGGCATTGAGTAATGATAAGAGAGATATAGTCTCTAGAGATGTTTAAACCAGGTGATGTCATCGCATATGTAGGAGGTGGAACAACATGATTGGAACTTCTTAGGGCTGCAATCCTGTTAACGGGATCGATATGACAACAGCCAGTGAAAGTGCAGGGCGCCAAATTGAAAACAACAGAAATCCCATAATTAAAATTCCTCAAGCATACAAGTATTTTATACCATTTTAAAGGTAATCTTGTTGTTAATCCCACCAAAGTGTCCGATTTCAAATTAGAGCGAAAGCACCACAAACGATTATGTTAGGCCAGAGCCAAGCCACAGAAAAACACAGCCATTTTTCCAGCCAAAGAGAGGAGTCACAAAAAGCACAAATAGGGATAGAATTAATCACTAACCTTTGATGATCTTCATCAGATGACACTCATAGGACTTCATGTTACACAATACATGTATGTTTTGTTCGGTAAAATTAATATTTATATAAAAAAATCTCAGTATACATTGGGCGCGTTATGTTCAGTAGTTCCAAAAACATCCAGTGAATTTGCAGAGAGCCACATCAATTTACAGCAATACTCATCATAAATGTTGATGAAAATACAAGTGTTATACATGGAATTAAAGATATACAGCTCCTTAATGCAACCGCTGTGTCAGATTTCAAAAAAGCTTTCCGGAAAAAGCAAACCATGCTATAATCTGAGAACAGAGCTCAGAGAACAAATACATATATCCGCCATTTTGGAGTCAACAGAAGTCAGAAATAACATTATAAATATTCACCTACATTTGATGACCTTCATCAGAATGCACTCACAGGAATCCCAGGTCCACAATCAATGTTTGATTTGTTTAATAATGTCTATCATTTATGTCCAAATAGCTACTTTTGTTAGCGCATTTGGTAAACAAATCAAAACTCACGAAGCGCGTTCACTAGTTCTGTTACAGACAGTAGAAACTTGTCAAACGATGTATGGGATCAATCTTTAGGATGTTTTTAACATAAATTCCAACCGGAGAATTCCTTTGTCTTCAGAAAAGCAAAGGAACGGGAGATACCTCTCATGTGAAATGCGCGTGACCATCACGTGACTGCTGCCAGACCTCTGACTCAATCCACTCTCATTCGGCCCCACTTCACAGTAGAAGCCTCAAACAAGTTTCTAAAGACGGTTGACAAATAGTGGAAGCCTTAGGAAGTGCAAGATGACCAATATCCCACTGTAACTTCAATAGGGGCTGAGTTGAAAATCGACCAACCTCAGATTTCCCACTTCCTGATTGGATATTTTCTCAGGTTTTTGCCTGCCATATGAGTTCTGTTATACTCACAGACATCATTCAAACAGTTTTAGAAACTTCAGAGTGGTTTCTATCCAGTACGAATAATAATATGCATATTTTAGCAACTGGGACTGAGGAGCAGGCAGTTTACTCTGGGCACCTCTTCATCCAAGCTACTCAATACTGCCCTGCAGCCATAAGACGTTTTAAGGCATATTGAGCAGGGCTAGAGGCTCTACAGTGAAATAAGACAGTAATCACTAAACAGGACAGTAATGGACAAGGCATATTGATATTAGAGAGTGGCATGCGTAGCCAAGTGAACATATGGGTCCAGTGAGTGGTTGGGCTGACTGGGAACTCGGCGATTCAGACAGTTAGCAGGCCGATGCTAACACGCTAACAGTTAGTAGGCCGGGGCTAAACAAGCTAGCAGTTAGCAGACCGGGGCTGATAACTCTTAACAAAGAGACTGGCATGAATAGTATTTATAACAGCCCTCTGATAGCAATTATAAGCAAAACGTGCCGCTCTGTTCTGGGCCAGCTGCAGCTTAACTAGGTCTTTCCTTGCAGCACTGGACCACACGACTGGACAATAATCAAGATTAGTCTAAACTAGAGCCTGCAGAATTAGCTTTTTTTAGTGTGGTGTCAAAAAAGCAGAGCATCTCTTTATTACAGACAGACCACTCCCCATCTTTACCACCATTGAATCTATATGTTTTGTATTAAGGCACAAGGCGATACCCAAATGCAGACACAGGAGGCAGATGGTTGGAGTCTTACAATGTTTATTAATCCAAAAGGGTAGGCAAGAGACTGGTAGTGGACAGGCAAAAAGGTCAAAACCAGATCAGAGAAGAGGAGGTACAAAGTGGCAGACAGGCTCGTTATGAAGGCAGGCAGAATGGTCAGGCAGGCGGGTACAAAGTCCAGAAACAGGCAAGGGTCAAAACCGGGAGGACTAGAAAAAGGAGAATGCAAAAAGCAGGAGAACGGGAAAAACGCTAGTTGACTTGGAAACATATAAGACGAACTGGCACAGAGAGACAGGAAACACAGGGATGAAAACACTGGGGAAAATAAGTGACACCTGGAAGGGGTGGAGACAATCACAGGAACAGGTGAAACAGATGAGGGCGTGACAGTTTTGACCATGACAGTTTACAATCTAAAGTAACGCCAAGTAATTTAGTCTCCTCAACTTGTTCAACAGCCACACCATTCATTACCAGTTGAGCCCAAAAAGACCATTCCCACATTTGTAAATATTAGTAAGCTAGTTATTCACACATTTATAAACAACTTTTAAAGTATATAATAATGATTCATAAGATAATTCATGAGATGTTTAACGTAGTTCCTTATAAACCATTTACTAATAATTACTGACTCATTTATACTTTATAAATGTTTTGAGTGGCCAGTGTAATTTCTCACAAAAAGATGGACATGCCATTCATTGGTAGACATTCCAGCAGTACCTGATGCAGCCTCCCTTCTCTAATTCCTTTCTTTCCCCACTAGGTGGCAGTGTGAAACAGATTGAGTTGATGAAATGAGTCATCCTTTCATGATATGCAAGATTAATTTCTGAAAGAATAGCTTGCAAATTTTGTGTGAACGGGTTGAATGAATGGCCTGGATATTTTATATTAGGATATTAAACGGTATCATCTGAAGAGTTAATAAACCCATAAAATATACCTTTATTCTGTCTCATTAATGATAGTATGTTTATTATCTTGTGGATTAGGATCCCTGTTAAAATTGGGATGATTAAGGCTTGGGATATGGCCCTTAACTAAAACAAGTTCAAATGTAACTTATGTCATGTCTACATACAGTAGCAAATTGAATTAAAACATAATATTGTGAGAAAACATGCTGCAATGTTGTTGTGTACAGTAACTACTCTGAGAATGCATTACATGAAAGCCTAACATACAAAACCACGAAAAGCTACCAATGCTTATGAAGCAAGAATCGTTTTTATTCAATTGGTATGTAATGGTTTTAGACACCACACCACTCAAGATTTAAATGTAACTTATTCCATTGTTGGTTAAATAATTTGTGCGAGTGTCTTGCATCTATGTGGCTGAGAGTTACCATAATCGATATTGACACGTTCTTTACTCTTGCAGTAAACTTCAAATCATTACAAAATCATTATTTTATTCACTATACAGTTAAGGCATACACACAAAGGATTGTCACACAGTTCATAGCACTAAGAAGGCCTTGGTCTTCATTGAAAATAAATACCCTGTGCTGACATAGAAAGAGAAAGGGAGGTGAATCGAAAAAACAATAGACACTGCATGTGCAATACACAGTGATCCTACTTTTAGTTGCACACCACCCATCCTCTATTACACACATATAAACAATTAATTCACTGATCCCACACTATATATAGTTAATAAAGCTATATTATGCTCTATTACAGGGCTGTTCAATTCAAAACACTTCTGATTGTTGTTTGTACCTGGTAGTCAACTGCACTCACCTGGTGTCCCAGGTCTGAATCAGTCCCTGGTTAGAAAGAGAAGATGAAAAACAGAAGTGTTTTGGCCCTCCAGGACCAACATTAAACAGCCCTGCTCTTTTGCATGACTTGGTAACATTTCGCATTGTGTTCCATAGTTATGTAAATTATGTATTAGGTACAAAGGTTCAATGTGAGTCCTTTGAATGTTTTTGCAAAATAGTGGCTTTAGATGAGCTATGGTAAGAGTAGATCCTTCGCGGATCTTCACTTTGCGGTCTCATTGGTGAAGCAATGTATTTACAGAAGGTTCATCAGTAGAAACCTCATCCAAGTGTTTACCCAAGGTCTCCTCGGTCATTACTTTCACCAGTACATACTGAAATTGTCTCATTGTTCATGCCTGTACAATGCCCACACACAGCATTGTCAGCTAGCCATGTGGTGTGAATCTAGCCTGGTCCAATATCTGGATGTGCATTAGCCAACTATGACAAACGTGGCATGACAACGATAGTCAGAGTAGTTGGCTAGACTACTAGAGCGCATACATATCTGGGACCAGTCTACAGTGAATTAGCTGTCCAGTCAGAACTTGCTGAGGGAGGGCAGTGCGCCAGCCTTGACCAGCACAGCTGACAGAAGGTCGGCCGGTCCAGAGAGGTGTGGCACCATGGGGGCGGAGGGGTCTAAATGCTGGTTGTTAGAGTTCAGGGGCGTTGCAATCTTCCCCCGGGTCAGAGACTTGGCCGCCCCCGTTATCCCACTACCTCCTCCCCCCACACTGGACTTGCTGTTCTCAGCCGTGGGGATGACAGTCCCCAGGTGGGGGTTGCCTGCCATGGGGGCTGGGGCCTCCAGTTGAGGCTGATAGCAGCACAGCAGCCTGAAGAAAGCTGCTCTCATCTCCCTGCTGGACAGGGTGTAGATGAGGGGGTTGAGTGCTGAGTTGAGCACAGCCAGGGCAATGAACCAGTCCACATGGTAGAGCACAGGGCACCGCTCCGGACTGCAGCCCACGTCCAGTAGCAGCAGCAGGAACAGCGGTGCCCAGCACATCACAAACACCCCCAGAACTATTACCACCGTTCTCAGCAGGGCCAGTGAGTGCTCCGAGGGCCTGCTGCTAACCTTCCGCCCGCTGGACGTCACCAGCCGGTAGATGCGGATGTAGAGGATGATGATGGCCACCAGCAGGGCGCTAAACACGCTGATGCAGAAGGCCACGTAACTCTTGTCATAAAGGGGCAGCACGGTAGAGCAGGAGGCCAGGTGCTCAAGGCAGTTCCAGCCCAGGGAAGGCAGGGCACTGAGCAGCACAGACACGGCCCAGCATGCCCCCAGCAGCCCCAGTAACCTCCCCCGCCCCGCCGCCTTGCACAGACGAACCATGGTCATGTGTCTCTCGATACCGATGGCCAGTAGGCTGAAGGTGGATGCACTGAGGGCCACGAACATGCTTCCCTCTCTTGCCAGCCACTGGGCCGGCGTCAGGAAGAAGGTACTGCTACCAGAGGTGAAGATATTAACCATATAGGCCACCCCAGCCAACAGGTCAGACAGGGCCAGGTTACCGATGAGAAAGTACATGCGACTCAGGAAGCGTTTGTTCCTCCACAACGCCAGCAGCACTGTGATGTTCTCCAGCACAATGAGGACACAGATGAGGAGGAGGACAACAGTCTTACAGGCCGCACTGCTCCGAGGTCGACCCCACTTCCCAGAGTGGTTGTAGTGGGCAATGATAACAGGGTTCATCCCCTCCTCAAACACGTTCTCCATCCTGTCTGTCCCTGGCCTTCCCTCGTCACACAACAGAGGGCGCCAGAACACCACCGACTGTAGACAGAGGATCTTCTGGCAGTGGACGACTTTATCTGGCACTGTTGGTATCACACTCTTTATAGGGACCTGTTGGATAGACTGCATTAAAATGTATTTCACTAATTCAGTAGGAACTTTATTATGAATGAAGGAATTGCTAATATGTTGATTTAACCCATGATATATTCCATGCCAGAGGTTAAGAATGAACTGACAAATCTCATGTCACATCTCAGGTTAGTTTGAAAACTTTTAGTAGGCTGCAAAGGCATGCTATAGGCATGCTTCATAATGAATTACATTTAAGAACAGGTTTTCTACATCTTGATGTCATTCAAAACATTTGCATTTGTATTCAAAAATAAATTATTGAAGACTGTAAGTTTGGTGGATAATTATTTCCCCTATGTTTGGATAGATTGTGTTACTTCCATTCTGCCCATCTCATTAGAATAAGAACTGACAAAGTAAGATGGTTCATTACTAATGTGTTTTCCAGTAATCCTTCAAATGAAATAGTTATTTTTTCCCTTACTATAAAAGATTGCTGTCAGAGTGCTGTGTAACTCCAGTACGCTGTAGTATAACTGCAATTATAGTGCAGAATAACTGCAGCGTGCTGACAATACTGCCGTTAGAGTGCAGAATACTGTAGTATAACTGTGGTACACTGTAGTATAACTGTGGTACACTGTAGTATAACTGCGGTACACTGTAGTATAACTGCGGTACACTGTAGTATAACTGCGGTACACTGTTAGAGTGCAGAATAACTCAGTATGCTGTAAATACTGTGTCCAAAATAACCTATTTTTTTACTGTAGTAATTTTGCAGTATAACTGCAGTTATTACTGCATCAAAAATTCCACAGTCGACTTCAGTTACTGCACTTTTACTGCAGTTTAAAAACTGCAATCTTTTTTTGTAAGGGCTGTTTTGAAACTGCAGTAAAAGTACATAATCAGCGGTTGATAGTTGTATTTTGGACACAGTAACTGAAGTGTACTGCAAAATTACAGGAGTGAAAAAACGGTGTCATTTTGGACGCAGTATTTACAGCATACTGCAGTTATTCTGCACTCTAACAGTGTACCGCAGTTATACCTCATACTGAATGCAATATTTTTCGTAAAGGCACAATCGTTTTTTGTAAGAGTTCGCTGTAAAAGTATGAAATGGTCCATTATTAAAATGAGGTACATCAGTCAAACCTAGACCTACCTGAAGGACTGTTTACATTTTCATTTGAGATAGTAAGTGTGGATACGTTCATATAGCCCCTTGACAGATGTGTTGGTTCACAATCCCTGCTTCAATATCCAAACAATCCTCGGATTACGTGGTGGCATCGATTCTATATTTTATCGCGGACATTCAAGTAAACTATATGAATATGCCTGTTATTGATATTCCCGCTAAAATGTAATTCCGATAAATTAACTATAGCCCACAACTCCGAAACAGTCTTCTCACATCCGTCAAATTTGTTAGTGGTCCTTTATTCAGCGACTTCTCCCTTCTCTGAAACGTCCAACTCTCACGTCTCCCAGTGTCAAACTGAATAGGGCGGGATCATTCCGTATTCCCCAGCTACATGTCATGCCATGACTGGAGGTCTGGATGAAACCAAATCAAATCAAATGTAATTTGTCACACGCGCCAAACACAACAGGTGTAGTAGACCTTACAGTGAAATGCTTACTTACACGCCCTAACCAACAATGAAGTTTAAAAATAACACCAAAAAAACTAAAATAAGAAAAGGAAATTAAAGTAACAAATAATTAAAGAGCATCAGTAAAATAACAATAGCGAGGCTATATACAGGGGGTACCAGTACAGAGTCAATGTGCAGGGGCACAGTTTAGTCAAGGTAATTGAGGTAATATGTACATGTAGGTAGAGTTATTAAAGTGACTATGCACAGATAACAGAGTAGCAGCAGTGTGAAAGCAATTTAATTAGATGTTCAGGAGTCTTATGGCTTGGGGGTTGAAGCTGTTTAGAATCCTCTTGGACCTAGATTTGGAGCTCCGGTACTGCTTGCCGTGCGGTAGCAGAGAGAACAGACTAGGGTGGCTGGAGTCTTTTTGGCCTTCCTCTGACACCGCCTGGTATAGAGGTCCTAAATGGCAGGAATCCCAGTGATGTACTGGGCCAAATGCACTACCCTCTGTAGTGCTTTGCGGTCAAAGGCCGAGCAGTTGCCGTACCAGGCAGTGATGCAACCATGCTCTCGATGGTGCAGCTGTAGAACCTTTTGAGGATCTGAAGACCCATGCCAAATATTTTCAGTCTCCTGGGGGGGAATAGGTTTTGTCGTGCCCTCTTCACAACAGTCTTGGTGTGCTTGAACCATGTTAGTTTGTTGGTGATGTGGACACCAAGGAAGGGCATAACGGGATTTCTTATAAGCTTCCGGGTTCCGAGTCCCGCTCCTTGAAAGCAGCCAGCTCTACCCTTTAGCTTAGTGCGGCTGTTGCCTGTAATCCATGGCTTCTAGTTGGGGTATGTACGTACAGTCACTGTGGGGATGATGTCATCAATGCACTTATTGATGAAGCCAGTGACTGATGTTGTGTACTCCTCAATGGCATTGGAAGATTCACGGAACATATTCCAGCCTGTGCTAACAAAACAGTCCTGCAGCTCAGCATCTGTTTCACCTGACCACTTTTTTATTGCCCGAGTCACTGGTACAACCTGCTAGAATTTTTGTTTGTAAGCAGCAATCAGGAGGATATAAATATGGTCAGATTTGCCAAATGGAGGGCAAGGGAGAGCTTAGTATGCGTCTCTGTATGTGGAGTAAAGGTGCACTAGAGTTTTTTCCCCTCTGGTTGCACATTTAACATGCTGGTGTAAATTTGGTAAAACGTATTAAAGTTTCCCTGCATTAAAGTCACCGGGCACTAGGAGCGCAGCCTCTGGATGAGCATTTTCCTGTTTGCTTATGGCGGTATTCTCAGAGGCCAAGAGGCCAAAGTTGGTGTGATGCTGATGTTTGACTCAATAGCGCAAGATACACTGAATCCCTTCTTACTGTAGCTGGGCTGGAGATGATTTATTTTGAATTACTCATGTATGTGTGTGTGTTTTGTTTCTTTAGTCAAAGTTTTTTGTGTTTACACTTTGTCGGCACCAATACATTATACATGCCGAGGTAAATGACTAGTTTGATGCTAGAAAACACACTTATCACCCTTTAGGTGTTGATGGTAGCCTACTATACATACAGTAGTGCTATTAAAATGATTGCCTCTGTCTGTCTCTACTTTCAGCAAAAGCTCTTATGCACCTTGTGAGTCATTCCTGAAATCAAATGTTGTCCAATACCACCACAAACAATCCGCTACAAACACAATACAGAACAAAATGATTCACTTGGATGAAACAAACACGAGACAATATAAAACAAACAACACAACATTGATCGTTTTGAAAAACAAAACAGACTGATGCTCCGATGGTTTGTTTATTTGCCTTAGAACTTCTCCTAATTGACAAGTCAAGAAAAAAATCAGTTATGACCCTTCATATCCACGCTTTGATCAGACATTGTTTTTCATGTTCAGAAAGATGGATCACTGTTTTCTCTTGGCCCTTCCTGTGTTTGGGATAGGTCACCCCTCTCCCACTGCCCTGCCTGCCTACAGCGGATGAGGAGTTACACACATTCTATCTTTCTGACAGGATCGTACAGTCACTCACTCTAAGTTACTCACAGGATGAGAAGCTTCTCCCTGGCTGCAGCCAAACACAATGTGACATGAATTTGCTGAATTCAACAAAATGACCAAAACAGGAGGGAAGACTACAGCTCAACATTTTGGAACTTGAGGCTGGTATTCTGAGTGCTGTGTTACCTCAGCCCTCCTCCCCATTTTAGAATTTTAGCTGATGCTCTTTTCCAGAGAAACTTACAGTAGTGAGTGCATAATCTATACTGGTCCCCCATGGGAATAGAACCCACAACCTTGAAGTTGCAAGCACCATGGTCCACCAACTGAGCCACACAGGATGACTCGCTACTCCACACTTGGCTCTCTCCCATATTGTGTTGATAGTCCAGGCAGCACCTTCCCTGTATGGTATCCCCAGGGGAAAGTGAACCAATCTATTATTCCAACTGTTAGATGGTACACTGGCAGGGAAATGCTAACAGGCTGCCATTACATGCCATTTTCTCGACTGCTTGCAATACACTGAGTGTCGTAAACATTAGGAACACGTGCTCTTTCCATGACATAGACCACCAGGTGAATCCAGGTAAAACCTATGATCCCTGATCCCTTATTCATGTTAATTATTAAAGTGCCTTTGAACAGAGTATGGTAATAGGTGCCAGTCGCACCAGTTTGAGTGTGTCAAGAACTGCAACAGTTTCCCTTGTGTATCAAGAATAGTCCACCACCCAAAGGACATCCAGCCGACTTGACACAACTGTGGGAAGCATTGGAGTCAACATGGGCCAGCATCCCTGTGGAACGCTTTCGACACCTTGTAGAGTCCATGCCTGTTCTGGGCTGTTCTGAGATTAACTTCATATTAGGAAGATGTTCTTAATGTTCTGATAGAGTATTCACCTTTTCAAAACAACCCTGCTCCCCAAAAACAAATCCACCAAGATTCTCAGTACAAAAGCAAAGTCCATCCAAACAGTATCACTTGTCAACTAATGAGAAGGTTGTCTCATCATTTATTACTTAGCAATGGCACAACAAATATAGACATGTTTCATTTACTCTATTTCTATAGAGAAGTTAATGTTTTCTTCTTCTGAATAACATTAAAGAAATCTCAGAAAATCTGGAAGAACTTCACTGAAAAATATATTTTTTTTATTTGCTATTGCAAAAGAGTTCCTGATAGAGATAGTGCTGTTATTGTTTACATGACATGATCTAAGTTGTGATGCTAGACTTGGCTAACAAAGCCATCCAAAAACATGATAGGGCATCTGCAAAGGGTCCATTGAGACTTAGACAGATGTTAAGAGTGAAGGGTTGAGTAGTACACCCTTAGGAAAAAAGTGCCATCTAGAACCTAAAAGGGTTCTTCGGCTGTCCCCATAGGATAACCTTTTGAAGAACCATTTTTGGTTCCAGGTAGAACCTTTTCGGTTCCAGGTAGAACCCTTTTCAGTTCAATGTAGAACCCTTTCCAAAGAGGGTTATATTTCTACCTGGAACAAAAAAGGGTTCTCCAATGGGGACAACCAAATAACCCCTTTGGAACCCTTTTTTCTTAGAGTGTATAAGGGGATATAAACCGACAAGGAGATGGAGGAGAGTGAAATAGAGACTGAGAGATGGGAATTGAGAAGGAGAAGTTGGAGGGAACTGAGTGCAGACAACTGAAGAGTAGGAGAGGGGTGTGTGGAGGAGAGAGGACAGAGACTGCGAGAAAGTGGTGGAGGCTGTGAGAATGAGGGATTGAGTAAGAGAGGATAGATGGGACTATGAGATTTGGCTGTATCCCACTTTGGGCTTGGGTGTCAGTGAGTGTGAGGAGTTACAAGCGGCCTGGCCCTCTCATATGTGAGCCCCAGACCCTGCAGATGAATGAATGGCACTCAGCACTGTTGACTTTACCCTGATCAACAAGCAATTTGCAGTACAACTCATTTATAAACATATTAAAACACTCCAGAGCTCTTGTTGATGCAAGCTTTGTGATTTCCTGGATATATGGCAGCCTGGACACTCAAGATCTAAGATAATTTTTGACATTCGTCCAGGTTCCCAGGACTTTGGGAGATGCCTTCAAAACTGGCCACTAGGTCCAACGGTGAGTGCTGTTTCCATCAAGAAGTCTTGCAGCTTGCTAGGATGTTGTGGATGGGAAGGGCCATCCCCATTCACATGTTGTGGATGGCCGGCTTTAGCCTTTTAGGGGCCCCTCACCGGCAAAAGTATTTGAGTGGCTCTTCTCTTGACGTCAGAGAGAAACATTTTAGTTTGAAAGTTCCTTTCCTGCAATTCAACACATTTTGCCATGAGGCGGAGAATTTTTTTAGCAATTTGATAAAACATTGAATGGAATTTCTACTCATCTTTTTTTGTTGTAACAGTATTACAGCTAGCTAATTTCTTGCAATTCTACCCATTTTGCCATGGGGTCGAGATACATTTTTGCAGTTTCAAGGCTAATTTCCTACAATTCTACACATTTTGCTATCACTTATGCCATGTTAATGCGATATCTGTGTGAGAATGACTAACAACATCAATGGGGGTGACCTGAAAGTCAGGGCCCCTGACCATATGCCCTGCGTGCCCGGTCGATATTTGGCCATGATTACTGCAAATTAAGATATCTGGCTGGATTAACTACCAATTAAAACACTTACATGGCTAATTGTCAGCTAATTGAGTGACCGATACGACAAGAGAATTTCGAAATTGCACCTAGTGTTTTCTACTATTCTTACTCTCAATGGTAAGTTGAGATCCCGACAGTTCCTCCCCCCAAAAAACACCAGCGGTCAGGGGCCCTAAGCGACCACTATATTGCTTATGCCTGGAGACAACCCCGGGGACGGCTCCAAGCTGTGAGCTCTGGCTACGAGGGTCACGTATTCAATCCCAGTGTTAGGCACTTCTTTACATATATTTTGTTTTAACCCTATCCCAAACCTTAACCCTTACTATTCAGTATTAATGCCGTCGAAATTGGACATGTATCCCCCCTGGACAAACATTGAATACTGAAGTTAAACTGTTTCAAACTAAATGTTCTCTCCCCATGGCACCATGTTGCATATGGTGCCATGGGGAGAGAATAAATGCATTTATGGGTCAAGAGAGAACATTTAGCATTTTCCAGTGTCTAGGTTTACAATCCTGTGTGTGTGTGTACGCTAATGCTATTGTTGGTTACATGTGTGTATGTTCGTGTGTATGTGAAGGGCACTGTGAGTCAAGGCTGGCTGGCTGATGCACAGTTTGGCGGTGAGTTAGCTCGTTTGGAATTTCATTTTTAGTGGGAACTGGGGGGGTGGTTCTGTGGTGGAAAGCTCTTGGGACTTCATCGTTCTACCCCTAACCCTCCCTGCCCCCCTGTCTACCCTGCCCTCTGTCCTCTGTCTCTCTGTCTACTGTCTGTCTGCCTTTCTGTCTCTCTCTCTCTCTCATTCCCTCCTCCCCCCACACTGAAACAGTTATACAAGAATGAGATGTCCTTCTCAACCAACCCTTAAAACCTCCACATTCTCAATGTTTACCCTCTGAGTTGAATTTCATCAGACTATCTTGTACAGGATATCCTAGAACTCAGACAAACAAAGCATTAGCACAACAGAGAGGTGTTTGCTATTTTATATCTCCCCATACCGGAATATGAATTTCAAATAGATTTTTAGATTCTTTTTTTAGGATAAATGAGAAATATAAAGAATTTGCTAAATAATCTATTTTTTATATTTATTTAATACATTTGAAATACATTTCAACATATATTAAGGAATGTATTTAAAATGTATATATAAATGTATATAAAATGTATATCACAATATATGTTGAATACATCGGCAAATGTATTTCAAAATAAATGATATTTTAGAATATATTTTCACATGTATTTGTAAATGTTTTGTAAAATCTATATATTCCAACATGCATTTAAATGTAACTGTAAGACATATATATATTTATTATAATGTACAGTGCATTCGGAAAGTATTCAGACCCCTTGACTTTTTCCACATTCTGTTACGTTCAAGCCTTATTTAAAATTAATGACATTTTTTAAAATCACAATACCCAATAATGACAAAGCAAAAAGAGATTTGTAGAAATGTTTGCACATTTATTAAAAATAAATGTATTTACGTAAGTATTCAGACCCTTTGCAATGAGACTCAAAATTGAGCTCAGGTGCATCCTGTTTCCATTAATCATTGTTGAGATGGTTCTACACCTTGATTGGAGCCCATCTGTGGTATATTCAATTGATCGGACATGATTTTGAAAGGCACACACCTGTCTATATAAGGTCCCACAGTTGACAGTGCATGTCAGAGCAAAACACAAGCCATGAGGTCGAAGGAATTGTCGGTAGAGCTCCGAGACAGGATTGTTTCGAGGCACAGATCTGGGGAAGGATACCAAAACATTTCTGCAGCATTGAAGGTCCCCAAGAACACAGTGGCCTCCATCATTCTTAAATTGAAGAAGTTTCTCCTCAGTAAAAGGCACATGACAGCCCACTTGGAGTTTGCCAAAATGCACCTAAAGGACTCAGACCATGAGAAACAAGATCTTCTGCTCTGATGAAACCAAGTTTGAACTCTTTGGCCTGAATGCCAAGTGCCACGTCTGGAGGAAACATGGTACCATCCCTATAGTGAAGCATGGTGGTGGCAGCATCATGCTGTTGGGATGATTTTGTGTCAGTGGCAGGGACTGGGAGACGAGTCAGGGTTGAGGAAAAGATGAACGGAGAAAAGTACAGAGAGATCCTTGACGAAAACCTGCTCCAGAGCGCTCAGGACCTCAGACTGGGGCAGCCAAGACAACGCAGGAGTCGCTTCGGGACAAGTCTCTGAATGTCCTTGAGTGGCCCAGCCAGAGCTCGGACTTAAACTCAATCGAACATCTCTGGAGAGACCTGAAAATAGCTGTGAAGCGAAGCTCCCCATCCAACCTGACAGAGCTTGAGAGGATCTGCAGAGAAAAATGGAAGAAACTCCCCAAATACAGATGTGCCAAGCTGGTAGCGTCATGTCCAAGAAGACTTGAGGCTGTAATCGCTGCCAAGGGTGCTTCAACAAAGTACTGAGTAAAGGTTCTGAATACTTATGTAAATGTGATGTTTCGTTTTTTTATTTTTATAAACGTGCTGAAATTTCTGAAAATATGTTTTTACTTTATCATTATGGGGTATTGTGTGTAGATTGATGAGATTATTATAATTTGTAATCAATTTTAGAATAAGGCTGTAACATAACAAAATGTGGAAAAAGTCAAGGGGTCTGAATACTTTCCAAATGCACTGTATGGCACAAAAAAAAGCTAAATAATATTGTAATGAAATGGTGACTGTCTTAACAATGAAACTTTAGTGGACACTTTGGTATCACTTATGGCAGTCTCAACACTAAATCGATAAAAACTCAAATAAAATAATTAGAAAAACAGCCTACTGCCCAATATTTTTATTCATTATTAATTTCATCTGAAGAGACGCACTTACTATAGTAAAAAAAAAAGATCTCTTGAGATGGAACAACATGTTTTTTATGAAGGTGAATATATTGAACATGAAACATGTGCCCTTTATGACAGAATTATTCAAATTAAGTGAAATCAAACAGTTTTTTAATTCACCGCCACAATTGAAATTATGTTTTTGACTTGGTGGCAAAAACGTTATCTCCATTAATCAATTAGGAACCATTTTGGCCACCATGTAGACTAGATGTCATAGCCATGCATCTCTGGAATACATTGTAAGGCGTTACATGCATTTTAGCAAAGATGCAAATGTATCTACATGTATTTGAAATACATTTTCCGTGACATTAAATATATATATATTAACGGGGAAAAAACTGTTTATGTCTGTATCTCTATCGCATGTCAGTCTGATATCTCTCTATGGGAGGTCTTGATTAGAGCTCTGAGAGTTGACAGTCTATCTGGACCTGTATAACTAACGGTTTCTGAGAGTCTGTGGGCCCTACAGGGTCCAGGTGGCAGACAGTCTGAGGAGCAGTCCTGCTGCTCTCGTGAGATAGCTCTTTATCTTGGTTGGTTGAAAATAGCAACATCAAAGGTACCACATGAAGAGGTATGTGTAAGTGACTCCGGGTTGAAGTTGCAGTGGCACAGATGTAGGATCAATTTACCCTCTCTAGATCCTAACCATAGGCACGTTTGTGTGCTTCTTGATCTTTTTTTGCATGGGTACAGTGTCACTACTGCCATGTTAGGGCAGATTTGCTTAGAGAAAGTGGGTTGTCGTGATCACCTCCTGTTCCTGAAAAGAAGTAATCAGTTAACAGGAAGTCTGATTAGAGAAAAAGATAACAAGGGGTGATTCCACGCCAAGAAGGCCAACAAGATATATTTTTTACATTTATGGAACCAGGGGCGCACTTCAATACACAGACATCATTTACAAACAGAATAATTTATGTTTAGTGAGTCCGCCAGATTCAGCGGCAGTAGGGATGACTAGGGATGCTCTCTTGATAAGTGTGTGAATTGGACCATTTTCCTGTCCTGCTAAGCATTCAAAATGTAACAAGTACTTTTTGGTGTCAGGGAAATGTATGGAGTAAAAAGTACATTGTTTTAATTAGGAATGTAGTGGATTAGAAGTAAAAGTTGTCAAAAATATAAATAGTAGAGTAATGTACAGATACCCAAAAAATCTACTTAAGTAGTACTTTAAAGCATTTTTACTTGACGTTGCACTATGCAGAAGTCACTTCGCCATTGACTGGTTGCTAAAACTCTAATACTTTTACTAATTTCCATTTATGTGACAAAATAAGCTAATATAGTGTCGAGAATCATTGTATGATCTAAACCGCTGTGAAATATATTTTCCATTCCCAAAAATATTGTTGTTTCAGCTGTTTGAAGCTGCTGTACAAAACTGGAAGTAAAAGACGCAAAAACAAATCTTAAGAATGGAAGGGCACATAACAGTGGAAGGGCACATAACAGATATACCGCTTCTTAGACTTGCTTTCAAGTAAAATGATAGATCTATAACTCACATTTCTATCATCCAAAATGTTACATATTGCTTTGACAATTCTCACATATACACTTAGTTGGAACGAAGAATGTTTGATAAGTGTTGTACATTTGTATCACAAACCATTTTAAACCTATACATGCCTCCTGTAAGACTCTATGACCTTTGAACCGTACACGATACTGACAATTCTTTTTCTTCATATTTATTTATTCAACATTAAAAATATGAATATCTCAAAAGTACTCTTTTGGATTTTGTTCATTTTTAGACATATGGTTTTAAACAAGTACATACAATTTCCAGAGTGGGTGCTCTGCTACTCTTGTAGTTATGATGATACATTTTACGAGTACCACCAACACAGTGAATGAGGAAATTGATTCAAAGGGAACTCTCTCTGCTGGTGATTTGCTGAATGTGATTGGTTAATGACCTATTATATCCATTTCTATGTATAAAATGGGTCATATTATTAAAAGTAGCAGAGCACCCACTCTGGAAATGTGACTTGTTTGAAGAGTATATTGTTCCAAGCAATATGTCTAAAAAATATGCTAAATCAAAAAGGTTTATTTTGAGATATTCATATTAATATTTGTAATGTTGAATAAATGAATGTGACATTTTTTTTCTTCAGAATCTAGACATACTCCATATTTGAGAGATGTTGTCTGTATCATGAATAGTTCCTAGATCATAGATCATTACAGGAGGCATGAATAGGTATAAAAATGGCCTAAAATGGCCACTTTCATCCTTATTTTCAAAACAATGGATTGCGATACAAATGTTAAAAGCATATCAAACATACATCCTCCCAATTACATTTCTATGTGAGAATTGGCAGAACAATTTGACATACTAAAAATATTGTTGGGTCTTCCTGGCCATGCAATTGCCCTCAGATGAATGGTAGTTCACTCATGTAGATTTCTATACTTTGCAAAACAGGCGGACCGCAGGTTAACAGCACCATCAAGGTGAGCAAAGACAATTGATGTTCTTATGGTGACAACAGATGAAGCAATATAAATCAATCTTTTTGAGGGAAAAAGCAGAAGATACTTGTCCTCAGGAGAGTTTACTATGTTGAGTTTACTGTAGTGAGAAACCAGTGGAAAACAGCCTTTTTGAGGAGCTCAACTTTAATGAGCCAGCAGAGAGAAAGGGGAGGTTTTAATATAAATGAATTTAGTAAAATGTCCGATTAGTAAAAATGGACATTAAGTGCTTGTAAACATTGTGCTACAGTCCATCAAAAAAAGTATTGTCCCATCTTTGAGCTATTCTTCTTCTTCTTCATCTTATTTTACATGTAATCTGTTGTTGGTTAGAATGGTGCTGGAGAGGATGGCTGCCGTTTTACGTGCTGCTCACCAACTATGCTATTTTGTTAATTTTTTAGCATTGTTTGTAACTTTTATTTTTGTACTTATTTTGTACATAATGTTGCTGCTACTGTCTCTACTGTCTCTTATGGCAGAAAATAACTTCTGGACATCAGAACAGCGATTACTCACCTCAACCTGGAAGACGATTTTTTCTTTATCGAATCCTACGCAAAGGATACACTGCTTTCTTGGGAACGGGCCCAATTCCCGGTCATTTGCGAAAGAAAAGACTGGGAAAAAGGGGACAGAGGTCGGGATGCGTTCTGAGAATTCATAAGCAAGTTAGTAAACCCCCACCGCCATCCATTCTATTGGCCAAGGTGCAATCATTGGAAAATAAAATGGATGATCTACGATCAAGATTATCCTACCAACGGGACATTAAAACTGTAATATCTTATGTTACACCGAGTCGTAGCTGAAAGACGACACAGATAATAAAGAGCTGTTGGGATTTTCCATGCATCGGCAGGACAGAGAAGCTACGTCTGGTAAGATGAGGGGTGAGGGTGTGTGTCTATTTGTCAATAACAGCTGGTGCACGATGTCTAATATTAAAGAAGTCTCGAGGTATTGCTCGCCTGAAGTAGAGTACCTTATGATAAGCTGTAGACCATACAATCTACCAAGAAATTTCTCATCTATATTGTTCGTAACCGTCTATTTACCACCACAAACCGACGCTGGCACTAAGACCGCACTCAAAAAGCTGTATAAGACCACAAGCAAACAAGACAATGCTCATCCAGAAGCGGAGCGCCTAGTGGCTGGAGACTTTAATGCAGGTAAACTTTAATCCGTTTTGCCTAATTTCCACCAGAATGTCACATGTGCAATCAGAGGAAAAATCTATGGACCACCTTTACTCCACACACAGTGATGCATACAAAGCACTCTCCTACCCTCAATTTGGCAAATCTGACGATAATTCTATCCTCCTGATTCTTGCTTACAAGCAACAACTAAAGCACCAGTGACTCGCTCAATACAGAAGTGGTCAGATGACGCAAATGCTACGCTACAGGACTGTTTTGCTAGCACAGATTGGAATATGTTCCGGTATTCATCCAATGGCATTGAGGCGTATACCACCTCAGTCATCAGCTTCATAAATAAGTGCATCGACAACGTCGTCCCCACAGTGACCGTACGTACATATCCCAACCAGAAGCCATGGATTACAGGCAACATCCGCATCAAGCTAGTGCTGTCGATTTCAATGAGCGGAACACCATTCAGGACACTTGTAAGAAATCCTTCAGACGAACCATCAAACAGGCACATTCAATACAGGATTAAGATTGAATCCTACTACACCGGCTCTGGCGCTCGTAGGATGTGGCAGGGCTTGAAAACTATTGTGGACTACAAAGGGAAATCCAGCCGCAAATTGCCCAGTGATGCGAGCCTACCAGACGAACTTAATGCCTTTTATGCTCGAGGAAAGCAACACTGAAGCATGCATGAGAGCACCAACTGTTCCGGACAACTGTGTGATAATGCTCTCGGTAGCCGATGTGAGCAAGACCTTTAAACAGGGCAACATTCACAAAGCCACAGGGCCAGACAGATAACTAGGACATGTACTCAAAGCCCCTCTCCCTGATTGAGTCTGTAATACCTACATGTTTCAAGCAGACCATCATAGTCCCTTGTGCCCAAGGAAGTGAACGTAACCTGCCTAAATGATTACCTTTAAAAGGCTGGTCATGGCTCACATCAACAGCATCATTACGGATACCCTAGACCCACTCCAATTTGCATACCGCCCCAACTGACGCAATCTCAATGCCCTTTCCCACCTGGACAAAAGGAACACCTATGTGAGAATGCTGTTCATTGACTACAGCTCAACGTTCAACACCATAGTGCCCATAAAGCTCATCCCTAAGCTAAGGACCCTAGGACTAATCACCTCCCTCTGCAACTTCATCCTGGACCTCCTGACGGGCTGCTCCTAGGTAGTAAGGGTAAGCAACAAGACCACTGCCACACTGATCCTCAACACTGGGTCCCCTCAGTTGTGTGTGCTTAATCCCCTCCTGTACTCCCTGTTCACCCACGACTGCGTGGCCAAACACGAATCCAACACCATCATTAAGTTTGCTGATGACACAACATTGGTAGGCCTGATCACCAACAATGATGAGGCAGTCTATGGGGAGGAGGTCAGAGATCTGGCAGTGCGGTGCCAGGACAACAACCTCTTACTCAATGTGAGCAAGACAAAGGAGCTGATCGTGGACTACAGGAAAAGGCAGGCCGAACATGCCCCCATTAACATTGACGGGGCTGTAATGGAGCGGGTCGAGAGTTTCAAGTTCCTTGGTGTCCACATCACCAACTAACTGTCATGGTCCAAACACACCAAGACAGACATGAAGAGGGCACAACAACATATTTTCACCCCCAGGAGACTGAAAAGATAGTCCCCAGATTCTCAAAAAGTTATACAGCTGCACCATCGAGAGCATCACCGCCTGGTATGGCAACTGCTCAGCATCTGACCGGAAGGTGCTACAGAGTGTAGTGAGTACGACCGAGTACATCACTGGGGCCAAGCTTCCTGCCATCTAGGACCTATATACCAGGCAGTGTCAGAGGAAAGCCCCAAAAATTGTCAAAGATTTCAGTCACCCAAGTCATAGACTGTTCTTTCTGCTTCCACACGGAAAGCGGTACTGGAGCGCCAAGTCTAGGACCAATAGGCTCCTTCATAGCTTCTACCCCCATGCCATCAGACTACTGAACAATTAATCAAATGGCCACCAGACTTTTTACATTGACACCCCTCAATTTGTTTTTTACACTGCTGCCACTTGCTGTTTATTATCTATGCATAGTCACTTCACCCCTAACTACATGTACAAATTACCTTGACTAACTGGTACCCCCTGTATATAGCCTAGTTATTGTTATTTTATTGTGTTACTTTTTATTCTTTTTTACTTTAGTTTATTTGGTAAATATTTTCTTAACACTTTCTTGAACTGCACTGTTGGTTAAGGGCTTGTAAGTAAGCATTTCACGGTAAGGTCTACACCTGTTTTATTCGGTGCATGTGACAAATAAAGTTATATTTGATATTAATGTAATTTTTTTGTGGCATTAGTTTATTTGCCTTGTGATCATGGCCTTAAACACTAAATAAAGTTCTGGCCTTTGCCTTCCCAAATAAATAAAAAATAACTTGGACCTCAGTCATATAAACAACCCTCTCTTTTGATTCTGCCCGATTCTCTCAGCACTGGTCCGTTTATGCCTGGGAATGCTTGTATAAGTCAGACTCGTGTATGACTTGTCCATGTCTGTGGGTATATGTTCCTGCGTGTGACTTGTCCATGTCTGTGGGTATATGTTGCTGCGTGTGACTTGTCCATGTCTGTGGGTATATGTTGCTGCGTGTGACTTGTCCATGTCTGTGGGTATATGTTCCTGCGTGTGACTTGTCCATGTCTGTGGGTATATGTTCCTGCGTGTGACTTGTCCATGTCTGTGGGTATATGTTCTGTGGACTTGTCCATGTCTGTGTATATGTTGCTGCGTGTGACTTGTCCATGTCTGTGGGTATATGTTCCTGCGTGTGACTTGTCCATGTCTGTGGGTATATGTTCCTGCGTGTGACTTGTCCATGTCTGTGGGTATATGTTCCTGCGTGTGACTTGTCCATGTCTGTGGGTATATGTTCCTGCGTGTGACTTGTCCATGTCTGTGGGTATATGTTGCTGCGTGTGACTTGTCCATGTCTGTGGGTATATGTTCCTGCGTGTGACTTGTCCATGTCTGTGGGTATATGTTCCTGCGTGTGACTTGTCCATGTCTGTGGGTATATGTTCCTGCGTGTGACTTGTCCATGTCTGTGGGTATATGTTCCTGCGTGTGACTTGTCCATGTCTGTGGGTATATGTTCCTGTCTGTGGGTATATGTGTGACTTGTCCATGTCTGTGGGTATATGTTCCTGCGTGTGACTTGTCCATGTCTGTGGGTATATGTTCCTGCGTGTGACTTGTCCATGTCTGTGGGTATATGTTCCTGCGTGTGACTTGTCCATGTCTGTGGGTATATGTTCCTGCGTGTGACTTGTCCATGTCTGTGGGTATATGTTGCTGCGTGTGACTTGTCCATGTCTGTGGGTATATGTTCCTGCGTGTGACTTGTCCATGTCTGTGGGTATGTCTGACTTGTCCATGTCTCTGGGTATATGTTCCATGTCTGTGGGTATAAGTGACTTGTCCATGTCTGTGGGTATATGTTCCTGCGTGTGACTTGTTCCTGAGTATATGTTCCTGTGTGTGACTTGTCCATGTCTCTGAGTATATGTTCCTGCGTGTGACTTGTCCATGTCTGTGGGTATATGTTCCTGCGTGTGACTTGTCCATGTCTGTGGGTATATGTTCCTGCGTGTGACTTGTCCATGTCTGTGGGTATATGTTCCTGCGTGTGACTTGTCCATGTCTGTGGGTGTCCCCGCAACTACAGGCGTGTATCAGTATATGTCTATTCGTACTGTAGCTCGTTTGACTATATCGGCTATACAGTAATTGCACAGAACTATAATTATAACTTAAGAGTGGCTTCAATGAGCCAATTATGGACATTAAAATACATCCCATCTGCGTCTCTCGAGGAAAAATGTATTTTGGCCGTTTACACTATGTCTGTCGTCTGCTGTTGTATAGGCTGAGGTCAGAGGGTGATAAAGAGGCTGCTTGGGTTTTTGGCTTTGTTTCAGCAATGCTCATTGGGTTGGACAAGCAAATTACACTTTTGGGGAGTTTGTTGAATGAGCCTCTGATCTTGTTTGTCTGTATTTGAAGAGAGAGGGGGAGAGTTGTGTGTGTGTGTGTGTGTGTGTGTGTGTGTGTGTGTGTGTGTGTGTGTGTGTGTGTGTGTGTGTGTGTGTGTGTGTGGTGGTGTGAGTGAGTGTGTGTGGTGAGTGAGTGAGTGAGTGAGTGGTGAGTGAGTGAGTGGTGAGTGGTGAGTGGTGAGTGGTGGTGAGTGAGTGGTGGTGAGTGAGTGAGTGAGTGAGTGAGTGAGTACTACGAATGGTATTTTTTTTTGTCTGTATAGGCGTGGTGAATGTGTACATAGTGTGTGTTTTGGTGATTCCGGCAGGGGTCTCACAGAACGTGACCTTGCTGTGTGTGTGTGTGTAGGTGTGTGAATGGAGCAGATCCCTGGCCCCTTGGCTGCTGACATTAGAAGCCATAGTGAGTGACGCTCCACATAAAGAGCTGGGATAGAGATCTGCAGAGGTAGCAGGCAGTATCTCTGCTGCGCCAGCAACAAGAACAAGACAGGCAGACCATGAGGCAGTGCTCCCCAAAGCTCTCTGGCACCACAGGCAAGCCGACAGAACACTAAGTTAAAAACACGCTTCACATCTCATTAAGCAGCACTGCTCTGACATCTGGCCCAAACTACACCACACACTAACAGAAATGTTTCACATGTTCCCTTCCCTAAATGTTCCCATCAGAGATAAGAAATGTACACTTTTGTTCTCCACAGAGATCTGTTGTTTTGAATTTAATTGGCTTGAGAATTCCAGAGATTTGCAGAAAAGGAATTGACTATGAGAAAAAGTCAAGCACCAGCTGTTCCGGACAGCCTATCAGTTTGTTTATCTATGAATTGATTTATGATGATTGACATATAAATGCTTTAGAGAGAAATATATTTTAATTGACAATTTAACAATGCCCAAACAACAATCAAATGATCTGAGCTACCAACTCTGCTTGCCATTCTTCCAGACCCTGCTCTTATCATGACAATCACAACATTTCCATCCCTCATTTTATATTTTATATTTATTTGATCAGACAGAGTTGCTTGAGCATGAACATGAGTTTGAATCCACATATTGGGCTTTATTTTCGCCTTGCGTTAAGGCGGAGCTAGTGATAAACAAACGTTAGTTTACAATAGCATCATGTGAAAACTGGCGCACTAGCATTTTCCAGCCCTAATGCCATGTACGGCAATTTACCCGTCTTCTATCAGCTCGCTTGCGCTCAGATGTGCGGGTGGAAATATTTGAGGTGCGTCCTAAAAAATATGATCCAAAGTGCTCATTCCAGGCAGCGCTGATGAGGATATTTAAGACCAACCAAACGCTGGTTTTAGTGGTAAAGCAGTTGGTTATGGCATGCATTTCGGGAAACGCAGCCTATCCAGCCATGACGCACACTGCCCATATGCACATGGAAAAAGAGTAACCCAATATGCTTTTGGTGCCTGTATACTCTGTATTTAGAAACATACAAACTAATGTGTTTTCCCCATTTCGTTGAACTGTAATAAAAACCAAGCATAGCCTCCCCTCCACTCAATTAAGATGGTTTTATGTCTGCCCAATGCAATCGCTAAGTAGTCATGACTGTAGATAAAGGTTTTGACTCCTGACTGCTTGGAAATACATCTTAATCACCAAAGCTTCACTAAAATGTCCAGTTTGAGAGGAGTAAAACAGTGAGCTGACATTGCCTTTTTATATCTCTGTACTGTAGGCATGCCGACATTTTAGCCATGCAGGTCCCATTTTGGACGAGTGAAAAAAAACCTCCATGATGTAGGCTACGTTTCCATGCCCATCATGAAACGAGAGATGAGAACCTCAGTGAATACCGGTGAACCTCGTATTAAGAAGTGATATATAACCTGTCAAAATGGCTTGTTTTACGTTTAATACGTGTCTTTTTTTAGGTTTATGATATCGTTACATTTTGCATGTATTTATTGTTGTTGTTTAAAAAACTAATTATGGGTTGTTTTTTGTTTAATTTTATTACAACCAAACTTATTTAGAATGATTCACCTTCCTGGTTTTATGGTGACAAAGTCCGTGGTGTGCCTGCAATGCAACATCTGGGGATGTGTGAATGTGATCTGACCTAGAGGGTTCCAATTATGTTCAGTATAACGGTGAGTGGACATTCTGCCTTTCTATTCATGTTAGATATGTCTAGCTACTGTGGATGTGCGTAAAACCCTCCATAGTCTGCGCTGTTTTCATTTTATATGCCCGTGGGAGAAAGGATGGTGCCTGTAAGTGTGACATAGTCTATTTAAAACAATTTGTTGTTTCGTTTTATTTAGAATTTGATAAAAAATTATTTGTTATCTTTTAGGCCTTATCAATAATTAATTTAATCTTACATATTGACAATGTTTGCCATGTCCGGGGGTTAATGCGGAAGACACATTTCAGTTGAAGGCATTCAGTTATACATCTGACTAGGTATCCCCTTTCCCTTTCCCATGCTCAGCCATAATGCAATTTGCAGTTGGCCTAGTCCCTATATCAGTGTGAATGCTATTGAAGCCATGAAATTACTTTGAACAATGTGGACTGCAAATGGGTTTAAGTTAAAGTATTTAGCAAAGATAGTTCTACATGCTGTTATTTCGTTTCGGTAAGCCATTTAACAAACTATAACGACTAACATTGGAATTGGAGTTGATTCCAAGGCAATACTTAAAAGACCAGAAGCACAGAACTTGAAGCAACCACATTTCACCATGGAGCACGTTCTGATTGGCCAGTGAGAGGCCAAGCCTCGACACACCCACAAATTGTTGATTCATGAAAACCGAGCCGTTTCACGCCAAGGCCAGAGAGTGCGCTGAAATTTGGGAGTGAAAAAAGTAATATCTGACACACCTGAATTTATAGCGCTACCGCCTGCGCTTAGATTTCCCATTGCATTAGGTTTGTTAAAAAATAATCCCTTATCTTATCTCCCACATGGTTTGAAAATACAACAATAGCCATTATATGGTAACTGTGAAGGTTTTCTTCCGGTGACAAAATGCAGCGTGGTTATTTGTAAACATCTTTAATAAAGATGAAAAATACGAACAGTATACAAAAACAATAAACGTGAAAACACAAAACAGCACTATCTGGTGCAACAAACACAGAGACAGGAACAATCACACACGAAACACTCAAAGAATATGGCTGCCTAAATATGGTTCCCAATCAGAGACAACGATAAACACCTGCCTCCGATTGAGAACCACTCCAGGCAACCATAGACTTTCCTAGACTACACCACAACCCCATAACCTACAAAAAAACAAGACAAAACACATCCATGTCACACCCTGGCCTGACCAAAATAATAAAGGTGCAGACTCCCGGCTGCACAACCAAAACCCATAGGGGAGGGTCCGGATAGGAGTCTGTCCACGGTGGCGGCTCCAGCGCGGGACGTGGACCCCACTCCAACATAGTCCGCTTACATCGCCTCCTTAGATTGGCGACCCTCGCCGCCGACCTTGGCCTAGTAACCCTAACAAAGGGCCCCACTGGACTGAGGGGCAGCTCGGGACTGAGGGGAGACTCCGGCAGCGCTGGACAGGCGGGAGACTCCGTCAGCGCTGGAGAGGAGGGAGGCTCCGGCACCGCTGGAGAGGAGGGAGGCTCCAGCACCGCTGGAGAGGAGGGAGGCTCTGACAGCGCTGGACAGGCGAGGCGCACTGTAGGCCTGATGCGTGGTGCTGGCACTGGGCCGAGGACACCCACAGGAAGCCTGGTGCAGGGAGCTGCCACCGGAGGGCTGGCGCGTGGAGGTGGTACTGGATAGACCGGACCGTGCAGGCGCACTGGAGCTCTTGCGCACCGAGCCTGCCCAACCTTACCTGGTTGAATGCTCCCGGTCACCCTGCCAGTGCGGCGAGGTGGAATAGCCCGCACTGGACTATGCAGGCGAACCGGAGACACCGTGCGCAAGGCTGGTGGCATGTAGCCGGCCTAAGGAGACGCACTGGAGACCAGATGCTTAGAGCAGGCTTCATGACACTTGGCTCGATGCCCACTCTAGCCCGGCCGATACGCGGAGCTAATATGTACCGCATCGGGCTATGCACCCACACTGGAGACACCGTGCACAATACAGAATAACACGGTGCCTGCCCGGTCGCTCTAGCCCCCCGGTAAGCACAGGAAGTTGGCACAGGTCTCCTATCTGGCGTCGCCATACTCCCTGTGTGCCCCCAATACATTTTTGGGGCTGACTCTCGGGCCTCCATCCACGCCGCCGTGTTCGTCTCTCCGACTCCATTCTCCTATAACCTTCCACGCACTGCTCCAGCGAATCCCAGGCAGGCTCCGGCACTCTCCCTGGGTCGACCGCCCACCTGTCCATTTCCTCCCAAGTCGTATATTCCATACTTCGCTGCTCCTGCTGCCGCTGCCTGTCACCACGCCGCTTGGTCCTGTTGTGGTGGGTGATTCTGTTAAGGTTTTCTTCCGGTGAAGGAGAGGAGGACCAAAATGCAGCATGGTTATTTGTAAACATCTTTAATAAAGATGAAAAATACAAACAGTATACAAAAACAATAACCGTGGAAACCTGAAACAGCCCTATCTTTTTATTTTATTTTTTATAAAAAATAATTTATTATCTTCAATACCATTCATTCTTTACAACTCATAATTTTCATACATACTCAAATAATGGTATTTTAATTAAACTAATTTAACTCAACATAAACCCCAAACAAAACCTCAGGGGATCATCTTCCCTCCCCGTCACCCTACAAAATACCTTTCCCTATCTCCCCGTCCCTAATCTATCCCCTTACAAATCTAAATGACACCCAGCCCTAAACCCCCCTTCCACCTCTCCTGAGCAGCATGCTGCCCCCACTTCCTCTCCTCCCTCTTCATCCTCCCCCTCAAATCTCCTTCCACCCTCCTCACTATCCCTTCCACCCCCCAATCTTTCCCTGTCTTCACCATGTTCTGCCTGGCCTCTCTAACCTGGCCCACGTCAATACAAAATCCCACCTTTACCAAACCTAACAACACCCGTGCCCTAGCCCATACTACTCCGGCAAAGGCACAGTCCCAAAAGACATGGCGCACAGTCTCCTCCCTGCCACAAGAGGATCTTGGACAGGTGGGGGATTGCACCAAACTATACCGGTACAAGATGGAACGTACCGGCAAACACTTATGAAGGCTCAACCAATTCAGGTCCTTGAGCCTGTTGTCCAGACCCCGCGCCTGCACTCCCTCCCAGACCACTTCCGAGATGCCTCTACAGGCGCCGGACTCCCTGCCTTTCTGACCTCCTCGTACAGGTGCCTGTGATCTAAACCTACTTGGGCAACTTCAACCTCAGGGTGCGCACGCAGCCACTTGGCCGCATGACCAAAGTGCCACGGCAGCTGTTCCGCCCGAGGACCCGTGTTAGAACACACCATTATGCTTCTCGCCTGATACGAGAAAAACACCCGCAGGAGGTAACCGGACGGGTGTATCACTGGCTGAGCAAGCTCCGTTAATAAGAAAGAAACAAAAATGGTGTCCAGCTTGAGGGGGAAATGTGGTACCCCCCTACCTCCCTCCCTGATGGGACAGATCATGCGTGCCCCGGCGACCCACTCGCACCTGCCACTCCACATAAACTGAAACACAAGCCTCACTAGAGACCTCCACAGACAAGCCGGGAATGGGTAGATGTATGCCAAATACAAAAGAGACGGCAACACATCCACCTTTAGGACCAGGACTTTGCCCATAAAAGACAAATACCTAGCCTTCCACATTGCTAGCTTCCTCTGTACCACTGCGATACGCATGTTCCAGTTTAGCGTTGCTGAGCCGGGAGGTCTCAAAATGGACCCCGAGAATCCTCAGGGCCCCCTCACAGAGAGATAACCCCCAGGCACATCCGTTCTACCGCGCCATCTTCCGAAAAACTTGACGGAAGACTTTGCATGGTTCAGAACTGCTCCCGACGCTCGGGTGAAGTCCCCAAAGATGGCAAGGGACCTTGTCAGGCACGAGTCCTTGCACAGCAGCAAGGAAGTGTCGTCGGCGTACTGCGTCATCTTAACACGCAGCCCACCACTTCCAGGGATCAACAAGCCTTCCACCCCTGTGTCTGCCCTAATGGCAGCCCCCAGAGGCTCCATGTACAGAACGAAGAGGAGAGCCAAGAGTGGGCACCCTGCCTGACCCCAGACGAGAGGTCAAAACGTCACCCAAGTGACTATTTACACTAACTCGGCACCCCGCTCCGACATATAATGTATGAATCCATCCTATGAACTTCTCCCCAAATCCTAATCGACCTAACACTCTGAATAAAAAGGATCTATTCACGCGATCAAAGGCTTTCGCCTGATCTAACGCTGCTACCATTAAAGGCAGTCCTCTATCTTCAACCCAAGCGATGGAGTCCCTGATTAACTGTAGGTTCCATCTAATAGAGCGGCCTTTCTACCCCGCACATCTGATCCTCATGGACGACGTAGGGAAGGGCTGTGCGCAACCGGTCTGCTAAAACCTTTGCAAGTAGCTTGTAATCTACACACAGCATGGTCAACGACCGCCAGTTGCCACGGTCTGTTACTTCCCCCTTCTTATATAAAAGTGACAGCACACCAACAGCCATTGATCCCCCCGGGACCCCCGTCTCAAGGATGGCCCTCAAGACTTCGATGACCACTGGTCCAAGTATACCCCAAAACTTGAGATAAATCTCAGCCGGCAGCCCATCCATCCCAAGCACCTTCCCTTTTCCATCCTCCTAAGAGCGCTCTCAACCTCTTCTAGTGAAATCTGGGCCTCCATCACTTCTCTAATGTCCTCCGGCATCCGCCTGACAAGTGTTCTAAAAACACATTTCCCTGCTCTTCATCTATTTCCCTTTCCTTAAATAAACCTTGAAATGATCAGTTGTCACCCTGACCATATCCTCTGGTTCTCTAACTATACTACCATTTTCTTCCCTAATGCCATGAATTACCTTCCTACTCTGTCTGGCCCTAACCGACTTAAAGAACATAGCAGAAGAAGTCTCATTATGTTCTAGAAAGCCACTATGCGCACGCTCCAGGAAAGCTCGAGCCTTCCGGTTGCCTGCCTCGTATTCAAGTTCAATTAACCTTTGGATACGATCCACCTCCCTCCTCCCTTTTTCCTCTTGCAATACCCTATTATAAAAGCCCTAATCCTCACCTTAACTAATTCCCACCACTCTAACACTCCCTCGCACATGGACCGGAGGCCTTCAAGCCTTCAAAAGAAACCATAAAACCAGTCAACAAAAGCCTGCTCCTCCAGCACATCCCGATCTAACTTCCAGTACCCCCCTACCAAAGAGGCAGACTAGCGACCCCACCTGCAGGAGCACCCGTCGTGATCCGAAAAGAAAACAGGCAACAGCCGCCCAGACAACTTACCCAAAGACCTGGGTACAAAAATATAGTCGAGCCTCTGCTCAACCCCTGGAGTTGCGCCATGTAGGACCGGCCATTTTCGGGAGTAGTGTGCAGACCACCATCTACCAGACCATGGCAAGCCATTAGCCCGGCAATGGAGCCTTCACTGCTATCCCCCTATTCCTAAATCTGTATTAAAATCCCCCTATCACTAATTTCCTATTTGTGACACACAGGAGCGTCAGACAGTCCACCATCTCCCTCCTGTCTGCCACCACCTGTGGCCCATACACCACCACTAATCTAAATGTACAATCCCTTATCATGACATCCACCCCTATAACCTCCCCTGCATTACCACAAAAGATTCCTCCACTTTTACCTCCCTGTGCCCACACAAAATCCCTACCCCGATGAGTGCACCCCCCAATACCCCAAACCGACTCCCCCTTGTCCCTCCCTCTTAAACCTACTAACATCCCCTCCATCCCTCAGGTGAACCTCCTGTAAAAAACAAAAATCAAACCCCACACCCTCCAAATAACTAAAAACCGCCCTCTTAACAAAATCCCTTAAACCCCTTACATTTAAACTAACAAAAGTAAAATTAGACCCCATGAAAAAATAAAAACATGTAATACACTCAAATTCTAAGCCCAGACAGAAAAAAAAAAAAACAGGAGACTCACCCGATGCTCCCCTGCTCCATATCTACCGGTGAGAACACCATCCGTACTCCCGACATCCCCCCATCTTCCTCCATCTCACCATCCCAGGATGCAGGAATAGTGTTTGGCTCCGGATTGTGGGTCTACCCCCACAATCCTCCCCCTCCCCAGTGTTGCAGCTGGTTTGGAAAAAAAAAAAAAATCGGGGAGGCTGAGTCCCCAAACAAAAAACTCCCCACCTCCTCCTGTACCCAGTCCTGAGTCTTGTTAGGTGTGTCCCCACCCAACAGAAGTTGAGGGCCTGGGGAAACCAGCAGCAACCCAGAGGTTTCTCCCACCCCCATCACTCTCTTGGCCATCCCCTCCCCTCTCACTGTCGGCCAATCGCACCTCTCTTCATTCTCTTCTTTGGTGATGACGGCAGTGGAGAGATACCACCCCCGCCAGCTCCTCCACCATACCCCTCATCTCTTCCACCAGGGCACATTCCCCCCAGTCCACTTGCTCTTCCACCGTCTCCTTCTCCACCACTCCTCCCTCGCTTTCTTCTCTCTCATGCTCCTCCACTCGGTTGCCTTCTTCCGCCGCTTGTCCTGGTTCTCCTACTCCCGTGCCTTCCGTTTCCTTCCCTCTTCCATCCACCGCTTCTTGCTCCTCCTCCTTCCTTGTGGCCTTCCCCTCTGGACCTGTACTCTGGTCATGAGGCATGCTTCCTTCCCCTCCTCTTCTTCCCCCATCCCCCACCCCTGCTCCCCCCACAGCCGCAGACGCATATGACCTCTGACGGGCCGGGCACCCCCGCCACAGGTGTCCTGACGAGCCACACCCATGGCACGTCTTAGGCTTGTCACAATCCCTCGCCTCGTGTTCCTCAGATCCACAAAATCTGCATTTTCTTGTACTGCACGAGGACGAATATGTGACCGTAGGCCATACAGCGCCTGCAAAATGGGGGCTGAAGTGCATAAAACAACGTCCCCCTGTCAGCCCCTAGGGAGAACATAGCAGGAGGATGGAGGTAGCCACCATGTCCCTTTGGGTCCTCTCTGAGGAGGGCCTGGAAGCCTCTCCTCCCATTCCAAAACCCAAGGGAGTCTTTGAGGTGCCTTGCTGAGGAGACGTTATCCATGTATCTCCCCAGAAAAGCCTTCACCTCTTCGTCCTAACGTAAGGGTTGTAAATGTTGACAGTTACAACCCTAAAGTTATTCTTCGCCAGGCTTGTTATTTCATAGTGGCACATCGGCTCTCACCTCCCACTGCTCTTGCCCTTCTCAGGATATCATTGTGTTTTTCCTCTGTATATAGTGCCACGTCGTATGCTCCCTCCAACGAGTTGCCTTGGAAACAAAACACGTCCCTTCACCGTCAGCTTTAGAATCCCCATCAATATTATCCTTCCAAAGATTCCCGTCGTAAAGGCTCCAACTCCTTTTCCCCTTCCAAGCAAACCGAATCGTGTTGGCCAGCCCAATCCCAGGGACCGACCGTGTTGATGTATTTAGCACCATCTCCGCAAGGAGAATGGCGCTCGTTCTCTTCTCTTCTCTTCTCTTCCAAAACAAGGAAAAAGAAAAAACCAAAGTGACCGAGCCTATCTGGT